>NC_045161.1:10363967-10478967 GCF_900700415.2 Clupea harengus | reverse complement strand
ACGTTTTATTCTTTTTATTCTCTATGCTAGTCTTTCTCCCCCCCCTCTCTCTCTTTCTCTCTCTCTATCTCTCTCCCTCTCCCCCTCTCTCTCTCTCTCTTAGCTTAAGTGTTCTTTGATTTTTCCTAAACCTCTGGTGATTAATGATTTCACTACTTCACACAGATACACACTTCAGAGCACAGTGTCACCACTAAGACCTGCTGCGTGCTGTGGCGTCATTAGCAACAGAGGGGCTAATTAGCCTGGCTAGCTAGCGAAGTTGGCCTGCAGAGGCAGTGGGAAGGTGATGGGGGAGGTTGGGGCGGGGGTCCTGAGGGCTGCGGCCAGGAGTGTGTAATCGGGGGATTTGGGGTGGAGGTGGAGGTGGAGGGTGTGTGTGTGTGTGTGGAGGGGAGTTGGCAGGTATCTCAAAGCCCAGTCGTTTTAAGTCGCGACTTCACCAGGAACACAAACACACACACTGAGCCTGCCAATGCTTACGTTTACATAATCAGCATTTTGAGTGGGGTCTGGAGGGATCTTTGATGTGCAAATACTCTGTTTGTGTGTGTGTGTGTGTGTGTGTGTGTGTGTGTGTGTGTGTGTGTGCACACGTATATTACATCGGGTCATATTCGCTGTAGGGAGTTAAGTGTTTTCAAGAGATCACTGGTCACTGCAAATCACTTTGCTATGGTCCCATTTAGGATACATGCGTATTTCTGAATGCGGCATGCAAATAAAATATATGGACTTAAAGTGCATATATTATATACGTTAGGGTTGAGGCATATCCCTTTAGTGGCGAGTCCACTCTCAATATATCATCCCTTCATTCCTTTCCATACTGAATCAGGGAATCTTTCCATATGAAATATAGAGGCTCGTAAATCCCACATCCTTTTCCTTACCAACTGGTAATGAAATCAGACATCTGTGTGTGTGTGTGTGTGTGTGTGTGTGTGTGTGTGTGTGTGTGTGTGGGTGTGTGAGAGGAAAAGTAAGCATACATAATTCCTCTTTAGTCTAGATCTAACTGCACTAGTATTTAAACCGTGACATTCTGCACTGATGAAGTGAAAGTGAAGCTGCTCAATAAATTATCAGAAATATAAATATTTGTTTTAGTCAATAGGTTTAAACGTGTGTGTATGCATAGCTGAATGTGTGAAAATGGTATGTGTTTTTTCACCTGTTCAGGGTCTTCCCCCTGAAAGGCAGAGAGAGAAAGAGAGAGAGTCTGTGTGTGTGTGTGTGTGTGTGTGTGTGTGAGAGAGAGAGAGAAGGATTAGTGGATGAGGAGATGGCAGAACCACCTGTTAAAATATCACTCATACACACTCCACAGCTGCTGCACCAGGGGATATATGATGAATGCACTTCTATCAAGATTTCCATGCGTACACACATATACACCGCTTTATACAGTCACAGACAGATTTGGCATTGGAACAACAACACACACATCCTTAGAAACACACAGACACAAAAACTTACATGTATGTTGATACATACACTGTTACATAAACAGAAACATCTCACATCTCACACGCAATCATACTGTGTTACCCTGTATGTATGGAGATCTTGTGTCCCTGTATGTGTCATATGTGTACATGCTTATGCAGAAATGACAATAAAATCAGACTTGAGTATGTTCTCACATGCAAAGCTCTTAACCAGCCCCTGGTCACACTTAGACATATACACACTCACACAGTATCTAACAGACAGCATACACACATACCTCCCCCCTTCCACTTGCACACACACAAACACACACACACACACACACACACACACACACACACAGACTTGGCGGACTGAGCAGACCTCCGATCCTCAGTGCAGGCATAGGGTCCTTTAGGGTGCCTTTACTTCCCACGCCTGTCAGAACGCCATACAGCTCAGTCGTCCCCTAAGACCTCCACAGACAAAAGACAGCAGAGATGGAGAGAGAGGGAGAGAGGAGGGAGAGAGGATGGAGAGAAGATGGAGAGAGGGTTAACACTCCTTTATAAAATCATTGCCATTGGCTTGCACCAATAAAACATATACATCATTGAACTTCCCCACTGTAACGGTGGCAACCCCAGGTAGTTTAAGTTCAGGCGCCAGGCAGGCCCAAAATCCTGCCACTTAACTAGGTGTGATACCGTCAGCAATTTAACGAAAATTAGTAAATGCAAATAAGGAAAAAAGCTCAGAAGTTTGATTCAAACGTACATAGTACTCATTTACTAATAACCAAACAATAAACACACATCAAAAATCACATCAAACTCCCCTTTAACCCACGTCAAGGCAAACGCAACAAAAACATTAGCAACTTCAATGCCTTTATCCACGTTAACCAAAACACGAAATAAACAAAACCAATGCACTTTAAACAGTCTCTGTGTGTGCAGGTGTGTGTGTGGGTGCGTGCGTGTAGGTTTATGTGCGTTTATGTGGTGTGAAGCAGCTTGAGAGGCGCAAAGTACGAGCAAGGTGCTCTCCAGTATGACTCACGGCAACGTCGATAGACACCAAGGATCTGCCCCGGTCCGTATGAAATTAGAACGGCAGGTTGGCAGTTCAGGTTGACGAACTATTTGAATCTCCGTGAGGGAATTCCGGGTTTTCCAATGTCGGCTTCTCAGTGTGGTTTCCCAATGTCGGCTTCTCAGTGTGGTTTTCCGTGTTGCGTCGGGAGGATTTCTCCAGACCACGAACTCCAACACTCTTTGCGGACTGTTTCTCACTCTCACACACCTGCCATTGATTGTGAGCACCCTTTATTCAGAAGAACCACTCCCACATTAACGTAACTCTGACGTGAATTAGAAATTGCGTTCATGACATAATTAAAGTAGCATGAATTAAGTACTCTGCTACCACACACAGCCTACACACTCACATAAAATACTACCTCCCTTGTAACTTTTTGGAAACCATCTGCCCATCATCACCAACTTTACACAACTACCCCCCATCCCCCAAAGAGTAGAAAAAGACATAATGTGTTTAACCATTTTATAATGGGCCTATTCAATTTGAACCTGGCCTGCCACCATTGCCTTAAAAACATCTGCAGAATCAGTTGAACCCACTCTCAATATCTTGTTCTTTCTAGTCTTCCAAATGGCCATCTTAGCTGACCCCAGTAAGAAATTTGAAGAAAACTATACCACCCCTATACCAACCCCATGTTCTTCCTGATTCTCCTCAAAGGCAGCGGAAAGCCCCAATGATGTGAAACAATAGTCCATCCTCCAACCCTGTGCTGCCTGGGCCTCCAGGAGCCTCCCTGCAGCCACCAGGCAGTACAAATGGCACCTCCTCCAACACCCTCTCAAGAAGCCTCAGGGATCGAATCCCTGTCTCACTTTGAAGAGACACTACTGCTCTCCACCTGTGCCCATCTCTCAGTCGTCCCAGAACAGTGATCCACGGCCCTTGTCAAGCAGCTCTGAACACTTCCTGATGACATGACTTATTCTCAGCAGAGGATTTAAGAAACAAAGGCTCTTCTAAAAATCCTCTGGTTGTGAGATGATCCTTGGCACCTCAAACACCATTTTCCGAGCTTTCGACATGGAAGCGTAAAATGGAGTCATCCTAATCAGGTCCGGCCCATTCAGGCTCAGCAGAGAAAGCTGGCGACCGTACCTCAAGGGCGTCGCACCCCTAAGGAGGGAACAGGCAACAGCTGTCCACACCAAGGCTCTCCCGTATAGCAGCCTCTGTGCTGCCAGCTGCCGAAAAGAAGAGAAGATTTAGAGAGAAAAGAGAGGCAGATAGAGAGTGAGAGAAAATGGAAGGAAGAGAGAGAGGGACAATGAGAAGGAGAGAACATGAAATAAAGAGGGGGGTGGGTAGTGAGAGAATAATAATAACACATTTTAATTAAGGGCACCTGTCATGACACTCAAGGTTACCTCACATGGCATAAGATCAACACATTGTGTAATATATAACAGTAAAACATCATTAAGAAACAGCACGGCACAGCTCAGCAATGAGTTAAAATTGGTATTGTACAGTAAAAAGCAGTTGAGGAAGTTACAGTGAGTATGCTAGTTTAAAAGGGAGAGTGAGAGTGAGAGAAAATGGAAAGGAGAGGGAATGAGCGCCATAGAGAGGGATGAGAGAGAGAGGGAGGGATGAGGGGTAAGAGAGAGAGAAAGAGAGAGAGAGAGAGAGGGATGAGGGGTGAGAGAGAGAGAGAGAGAGGGGGAGGGATGAGGGGTAAGAGAGAGAGAGAGAGAGGGAGAGGGAGGGATGAGGGGTAAGAGAGAGAGAGATGGATGAGGGATGAGGGGTAAGAGAGAGAGAGGGAGGGATGAGGGGAGAGAGAGAGAGAGATGGATGAGGGATGAGGGGTAAGAGGTAAGAGAGAGAGAGAGAGAGAGGGAGGGATGAGGGGTAAGAGAGAGAGAGATGGATGAGGGGTGAGAGAGAGAGAGAGAGAGAGAGAGAGGGAGGGAGGGATGAGGGGTAAGAGAGGGAGAGATGGATGAGGGATGAGGGGTAAGAGAGGGAGAGAGGGATGAGGGGTAAGAGAGAGAGAGAGAGAGAGAGAGAGGGAGTCAGACATGGGGAATGCCCTGCTCTGGTCATTTGGCTCTCACGCAGGGTAAGCGGCCTGAATCAGACACGCACAGTAAGACAGCTCCTAATGGATCCCACAGGCTTCGCTGGAACAGGCTCTAAGAGCAACACGGCTTACATAATACACACACACATGCACACAGACACACAGACACACACACACACACACACACACACACACACACACACACACACACACTCTCTCTCCACCTCTTTCTCACTCTCTTTTTCTCTTTCAATCTCTCTCGCTCTCTCTCTCTCTCTCTCTCACACACACACACACACACACACACACACACACATACACACACACACACACACAGAGACACACACACTCTCCACCTCTTTCAATCTCTTTTTCTCTTTCAATCTCTCTCGCTCTCGCTCTCTCTCTCACTCACACACACACACACACACACACACACACACACACACACACACACACACACACAGACACACAGACACACATGCACACAGAGACACACACACTCTCCACCTCATTCTCACTCTCTTTTTCTCTTTCAATCTTTCTCCTTGCCTCTCTCTCTCACACACACACACACAGAGGCTGACACACTCAGTCTCACACACACACACACATACAGTATGTAGGTTAAGTGGGATCCTGATGCATCTTGCAGGTGTGTCTGGAAAACTAGAGCTCAGTCCTGAGGTAAAGAGGAGTGCATCTCCTGACTGAGGCGCTTTGTCAGATTTCTACTGGTCTCCCTCAGTCAGCGTCCTCAGAGGGCTCAGGGCCTGCATTACCACACAGGCCAAGTGTGGATCTCCGCCCACGTGGAGTTCTCTCTCTCTCTCTCTCTCTCTCTCTCTCTCATATTCTCTCTCTCTCTCTCGCTCGCTCGCTCTTTCTCTATATGTGTGTGTGTGTGTTTGCTCAAGAGAGGGGCTGGGTTGCTCTCCTTTCGGCCCCTGGTGTTAATGGACTACACAATGGAGGGATGCGTCAGTAACAGATGAGAAATGTCATTGGGTGACATTTAGAAAGGAAGACCATAGTCCACTGCTATCCTCACAAACGGCTCTGTAGCCTTCTGTTAAGACTCCATGTCTACTGATCATTGGGTTTCCTGGTGTGGCCTTCTATCTCTCTCTCCCTCCCTTCTTCCCTCAGCCCTCCATTTCTCTCCCTCTCTCGCTGTAAATGCACCAAACGTAGGATTGACTCTGCATTGCTAGACCTGTGGCCATGTGTCAGGGGTTTGATGCGATTCGTGCTGTTCCTAGAACAGTTAGGCCCTCTATTTCAGGCTCCCTATTGTTGACTTAGAACTTGGTGGAAGGAATGTCTTATCGTTATGTCAAGTAACCGTATAATAAGCGGGATAATGCATAGTGCGCATCGGGGACCTGTTCGTCCTGTCTATATTTTACATTTTATTACTGTGTGTGTGTGTGTGTGTGTGTGAGAGAGAGAGAGAGTGTGTGAGTGAGAGAGAGAGAGAGTTACTGAAAAACATTTCCATCTTCCTATAGGCCTTTCTATGTGTGTCTCACAGACATATGTCTCTCTCTCTCTCTCTCTACAGACAGTGTCATTAATGACAAGGAGTTTGAGGTGATGATGCAGATTGACTGTGAAGTGATGAACACCCGCATCCTGCACATCAAGACCTCCAGTATCCCACCTTTCCTGAAGGCCAATCAGACCCACAGTGACACCTTCTACCACCCCAACCCTGCTGGGGGCCAGCCCACGCCCACCGTCGGAGTCCTGGTTGGCTCTGCATGACCTCAGTCATCCCGGCTAACCAATTAAAACTACTGTGATCCTGTGAAGACTGCAAACAAATTCACAATATATCCACAATGCATACAGAATTGATCTCCCTCATCCAAAGCCAGGATATGCAGTGTACCTTAATGCAATTAACTTTTCTGACCTAATTTTTTTAATCTTCTTTATGACTTTGGGTGTTTTGGTAAATATTGGGCCCGTTTGTTGGTTTCTTATGTGTTGCCTGGTGATCATGTGGTTGAAGGCTGGTAGTGATAGGATGGTGGTGGGGGGGGGTTAGGGGGTTGGTGCTTAAGGCAGCCTCTGACGTGTTGCAGCCGTGGGTGTCCCACCTCTCCATCCTCCCACCCCCAGCCGACTCGTCTCTTTTCTTCAGCCTGCATTTTCACCACTACTGTTGGGTGGGAGGCAGCGGTGGTGGCGGGGGGGAGGGGTTCCCATACCAGGCGTCTGGGGGCCCCAGTGAAGCTGTCCTCCTACCACCACCGGCGTAATTGGTGAGGGACAGCAGGAGGTGTGGAGTGAACCCTAACCCACCCCTCTCATAACTTGCATACCTTCAACCCTGATGTCGACAGCCATTTTGGATTCTAAAAATGGGGCGATTTCCAGACTGAGAGTTCAGGCCAGTAGTGTGTCACCACTACCAGAAGTCTGTGAATCCGATTGGCTGTGTGATGCTGTGTGTTTCTGGTGGTCAATAGGATGCTTGTCTGTGGTCCCTAAACACCTCACATTGTGTGTTTCCCTATCCTGCTCTTGGTCTCAGGAAAATGTAGAACTCTGACCGTTCTCTTATGGATGGTTCAAGCCACTTTTGAGATGCTGTTGTTTTTAATGATTAAATTGTTACACAACATTGCAAAATAGATTATGTTTTATGGTTGCTTTGCACTGGGTTTGCTTTGATAGACAGGGAATGTTTTGACGAAGAAATATAATTTATGAATTTGTATTAGTATCATAAGAGAGTGTAAGCATTGTGATGGCACACGGTAAAGCTTTTTGCATTAGTTGGGAGCTTGTTTAGCTTTGGTTAAATTCATTTCTATTCTACATTATGTCATCTCCTTCTAGGACTTTTAGTTGCTTTTTATAGTTATTTGAACTGTTGCACTGGTGGAATTTGTATTTGACCCCCTTGTGAAGGTTTCCCCTTCTGCAAATGGCCCCCTGGAAATGTTCTAATGTCAAAATAAAAGAGGCCTGTGAGAAAATGTCATCCTCTGCGAGAGGGAGTCTCAGTGCCTCTGGGTCAGTCTCTGGCCAAGCGTTCGGCTGGGTTTGGAACGGATCCATCTGGAACAGGTGAATTGCCTGGATGGAGTCCAGTTCTGGTCATCGTTCTTTCACCTCATTCAAATAACCGCTGGTCTACGATCAGCTATCAGATTGGCATGGTTTGCACTTTTACTGAAGGGCACTTGAACCAATTTTTCAAAAGGAAATCAAATGTTTTATGTTAACATGCTAATGTTGTTTTATTAATATGAAGGTTATATTTTATATATTGTTTTCTCTTTATAAACAGTCCTCCATTTTATCCATCTATTCTTATGAAGTAATTTTTCTTTGTGCCTTTGCCCTCTTTGTGTTTGATTTTTTTGGCCACTTCTCTCAGTCCTTCAGTAGAAGACCTGTTTGCTCTGTGTTGTGTGAGTTGCTTAGACTTGAGGATGCCACTTGTCAGATTCATTGTTTGGATGTTTTAAGCTTACTTTGTTCATAATTGATGGTATTGTTTGATTTATTCCTGATGGGATTCCCAAAGATTACCTTCCCCAAAGTAAGGCTGGTCCTCACACCATATCCATGGGCCGTTTCACAGGGTTTAGTCGTCACAGTAGAATACCATCTTTAGTGAGATGTAGTGGTGTGTTTGTAGTACCCATTATTAAATATTGCCACAATAGTTCACCAGTACATTGCTTGTCAATGAAGGGTCCACATTTAAAATGTGGTACATTTTAATGTGATCATTGCATAAGTAAATACAGTGCACATTTTGACTGCAACTTTTCTATGACCATAAAATTGAATTAATAAAACACTGGAAATTCTCACAATTATCATGTTTGGAATACTGCTTTGTGTCTGTGTGTCTGTGTGTGTGTGTGAGTGAATGCATATGTGTAGTTTATTTATGCAAAGTTTACATCTCTCTACTGTGCTTGTAGTCCTCAGCGCCAGTGTGTAGTGTGGAAGTGAGTGTAATTGTAACCCTTCTCAAGAAGTTGACCCAAGGGGATACTTTTCACATTTTATTGTGAAAGTCATTTTATTGTGGTCTCTCGAATGAAACAATCTTGCAAAGTACAGTTTAGTTAGAGACAGGGAAAGAGAGAATTAAGTGCTTTTCTAACATAAAGCTGACAAGCGCACGCAGGCATATTACCACAAAATATATGTACAGGAATAAGTGAAGTGGGGATAGAAAGGTACAAAAATGGCAGGAATAAACGTGAACATGAATGTATTTATAAAACATTGTTTGTGGCCTTTGCACTTCACTGGTATGAAATGAGTTCCAGAATGTCTTTAATGCTGAGGTTACGGGAGAGATTACTCTACCACAGGTTGCTATGCAAATAGATTTTTTGTCTACATTCATTTATCTTCTGATTTAACTTTATTTTACATTATTTACAATGCATATTGTCAATACAAAAGCACCCACTGGTTAAAATTTGCATATCGGTTCTACATCCATGCGGAAGGTACAAACGGTAAAACCATTTAAATATTTGTTTAGGAATTGGAGACTAAGACAATCACACACAAAAGCTGCAATGTATCAACATTAACAGCCAAGCGAACTGGTCTACAATCCACTTGGACGCATAGATTTTTTTCAAAATTATTGCTTTTATACAAAAAAGTGCTGTACCCTTGAAGAAAACATAAAAAATAGTAAGAATGTTCTCTTTCTGTCTTTTCTCTGTGGACGGTTCTCTACTGGGGGTCTACATAGGCAAAAACGACGTTGTAGGTGACTTGGTGGCCGTTGTCCCAGGCATACAACACTCGCTCTTTGGGGTTGTAATCGATCTGCGTGGTGTACGTATAGTTGTTGGTGAAAGGCAGTCGGGGAACCATCTGTGTGTTGGTGTGCGTGTCGAAGGCGTATGCCAGGTTGGTGTGGCGCTGCTCAAAGCTGTCGGTGGCATAGAGCACACCGCAGACGATGAAGCAGTTACCATAGTAGTTGCGACGCAGGCCCGTCCTCCAGGTGCTCTCGCGGCGGATGCTCAGGTCTACCGGGTCGAGGCGGCTCAGGAAGATCACCTCCTGCAGGAAGCCCTCGTCATCCAGCGCCGGGTAGACCACCCACAGGCCACTCTCGTCCACCGCCAGCTCCATGTCCGAGTGGCCGCGCCAGCGCCACGTCGAAGAGTCCTCGTTGTCGAGAACGGCGTCGTGCAGCATGGTCCAGGCCGCCACGTGGCGCAGGCGCAGGTCGTATTTGATGATGTCGCGTGAAAAGGCCCGGTTGTAGTAGAAGGCGCCGTTGTAAACCACATGACCGGTGCCAACCCAGTTGTAGGGCAGCTTGTAGGAGTTGGTGAAGCGGCCTGAGGGAGTAAGATGGACAAATATCAGGTCAACACAAATGACATCTGAACAAGGAAAGTTCAATTTGTTAAACTTCCAAAGGACTTTTGTCTCCTTGCCCAATGATGATCGTCTTTGGAGTTTGGAGTTTAGCTATTAGACAAGGCTGCCTTAAATACTGGTTTTGTATTAAATTTGCACCAATTGGACACTCACAAAGACGATGGGACAGGTATAGCAATTGCGATAGCATACCTTCTTTAAACACCGCGATGTTACGGAACTCCTGCAAATTGTTGCCGTAGTAATAGTTGGTGACGTAGATTTTATCGTCCTTGGCCAGTGAGTCCTTCATCCAGGCTCCCTCCCTGCGGCCATAGGTGTTGTGAGTGACAGGCTCTGAGATGGTGGCCAACGTATCCTTGCACTCCCCTGTTCAGAAATCATCAAAATGACCAATGTTTAGTATGCTAATGCTATGCTAGTTACACATTCATGCAGTGTCTCATTTCAAAAAGACAAAAAGCGTAACATCACAAGCCATCATCTGATCCATTAGAAGAAACATGACAGATATGGTTAATGGATGTCAGCAAAATCATTCAGATTCAGATTAAGATCAATCAAGAAGCCCCTCTCTGAAGAAGTATCTGCAGCCCCACTCACCTGGCTTCCTGTGTGGCTTCACTGTAGTGGTCTTAAAGCCCTCTGATTTGCTGTCCTCCTCCACTTCCTCCTCATCCCAGCTGATGCTGTACTTGCGTTTGAGGGCCGCCGGCTTCCTAGTTGTTTTAACGGGGCTGGTGGTTAAGGGCTCAGCCTTTGAGATAGTTGCTGGCCTTTGGGTCTTTGGGTCAGTAGGTTTTCCATTGGTAGTGTGTTCCATAGTTGTTCTGGGGGTTGTTGCTTTAGGGGTTGTTTCTCTGGTGGTTGTTGCTCTGGTGGTTGTTGCTCTGGTGGTTGTTACTGTGTTGATGGTAGTTAAGAGTACAGAGGTAGCAGTTGAAGCACCCTTCGCTGAGGTTGACAACAGTTGAGTGCTAGCAACAACTGGCTCCTCGTCAGTGACCGACTCCTTTCTTGTCCGCTTGACGGTAGAAACTGGTATAGCCCGGGTTGTACCTTGCTCATTATTTCCCCTGGCGGCTTTGGATGGCTGCCCCGTGCTTGGAAATGTTTCTGGCACTTTGGTCTCTGCGGTGACTGCGTTCTGGTCTGGCAAAGCAAGGGGTGTGACAGGCTCTTCTGTGCCCTTCACCGTGGTGGCCTTGACCGGCGTCTTTAGGGTAGTCTTCAGCTCTGCCACGATAGGACGTGTCACTGATGGTCCCTCCGTGGCTCGGCTGCCCGAGAGTGGCTGGACACTGCCTGAAGCATGGCCAGCCTCAACCCTCTCTGCCAGAGGGAGAGTTTGCTCAGGCTTGGCCGCACTCTTACTGGCGGGCTGTCCGGCCTCGGCAACGGTCTCGGCCACGGTTGTGGCCACGTCGGGGGGGGGGGTCACCTCAAAGTGGTTTGGTGAGTCGGACTGCTCGAGCTGCAAGGGATGGCTGCTACTGGCCCCCGAGGCTCCGCTCCAGCCCTGGACTGGAGTCTTGCGATTGGCTGGCATAGACCGCGCCTTGATGAGAGGTCTGTAGGGCTTAGGCTTGTGGCGGATGAGCTGCTCATCTATGAAATAGTCGACCATGCCGTCGCCACTCAGAATCTCATCCTCTAGAGCTACAGAAATAAAGATCAGTGAGCAAAAGGCCAGAGTATTTTTGTCTCCAAACCCCATTGGCAAGAGTGATACAAAGAGCTGTTCTCTACGTTAGAAACACCACCTATGTAAGACCGAGCCATTCTTAGTACTTGGCTTAATTCCATGTCAAGCACAATTCAGAGGGAAAGGACACTGTCAAGGACACTACACAGGCACACAGTGAAAAAGAACCTAGTCTTACTGGGACAAACTAAACCATACTCACTATCACAATCACAATCACCACCAACGGAGTATGGAGTATGTCTCTCTGTCACTCTCTAACTAAAGTATATAACTAACTAAATATAACAATGTTAAATTGAGGCTGATGCTACTCACTGTTGTCATCTCTTTCTGTCTCCTCTGCAGTTTGGGATTTGTAGTAGGTCATCCCCCTGACGATTATCTTTGGTTGAGGAGGTGCTGTGTGATCCTTGTTTTGGCTCCAGGGCCCCGTAGCATCACTGTCAGGGCTCTTCATAAACTGTGAGGGGTCGTGTCCCCCCACAAACCTCTCCTCATATTTATCCTATCAGAGAGAAGACCATGCATTATCATAATCGTGAGACTCAAAGACATGGCATAATACTACTTCTATGGTGAGGCCATTCAGTGTGTTATGCAATGTATTGATTTATACTGTAGTTATACATCTTGGAAACATAATTGTCAACTAAGTCTCATCTGCAACTAACTGTAAACTAACCCTGACCCTAACCCTGACCCCAGTCTATGCCTAGTTGTATTCACTATTGTCAGCAAAGAGTATTTATTGTTAATAATGGCCCATTGCAATAAGGTTGAACCCACATCTAGTTGTTGTCCTAATCGAAGACTTAGACCTCATAATAACTGGTCCTTGTTAAATTATTTTCCAAAGGCATTCTTTGAATCTGTAGTAATGTGTTATGGCAACAGATAATCTTGGAGCAATAATAATCCTTCTGTAAGCTTGTAGGGGAAAATAGAAGGGGGCGATGAGATCACTGGTCAAGTGTGTGTTATTTGAAACACTCACAAGTGTTGAACAGGTTCTGACTGTGAGAACAAACTGCTCTCCAGACGATCAACTGAGTTGTTCATACCAACTAACTCTCAAAAACCCCCACCCCCCCTCTGTAAGTGTGTGTGTCTGTATGTGACCCACACAAATGAATTAATGGCTGAGCTGAGATCAGTGTAAACAAAGTGGTTAACACTGTCCTCAGTGACCCATTAGTCCTAATCAATGGATTTAAGATAGCAGAGAAGATAAACACATTTTCCAATTTCATGAAAGTTTTTTGGCGGACTTGTGGTGAGGGGGACAGAGTTGACATTCTTGAGAGCTGTGGTGTAATTTCCCAGAACCATCAAACTTGTATCATTTCAAACTAACCACTCCATCCGATATGACCAATCACAGTCTGATCACACACAGAATAATTGATAATTAAGGATCTAATTTAAATGTGTACACATTCAATCCCAGTAAACCCGATTAAAATTCCAATAGAGTGATAAACCATAATAATATTATTCCCCTTATTAAGAGACCATGCTACATTTGACTCAACATTTCACAACTTCACCCACATAAGTTCCTGCAAAGCAAAAAGTAAAATGCAGAATTTTTCTAATCTTTTTAACAGCCATGTTGTAAGGTTTTAAATGAAAGCTAATTGTCTTTTGCAATGTTAAGTACTTCCCACTACTCTCTAATTGACTCCCTTTTAAGAGCTACCCAACTCTCATCCCTGGGAACTTTGAGCTGAGGTCTGGTATAGACCCTTTAGCACTGGTATAGCATTGTTCAATGTATTGTCTATTTAAATAGAATTATGTTTCTCCTGACATGTTTTAGCAAGTGTATTTAAACCAGAGTAAGAACTGCAGGCCATCAAACTGACTGTTTGTGAAATAAATGTATGTACGCATTCTACAACATAATTTCTTACACTTTGAGAGCCTACCTCCAAGTTCTGATAGGCTGCTGCCTGGTCACTTTGTACAGTAAGTCTCTTCCGTTTCTCCTGGCGTGGTGGAATTGAGGGTGTGGGTCTTTCCGTCACCTGAATTGGCAGACTAGTGGGTGTGGTCATGTTGAGGTTTGCCTCCTCTTTGGTGTCATTCTGCATCACCTGAGTACAGAGTTCCACTTTATTATTATTACACTGACACTTTCCTTAGCGGTACTGATAGCTTGAGCTTTTTATGATGCCGTGCACAATGACTCGCTTAGAGGTTTTAGTGTCAAGTCGACTTCAAGAGACCTTAAACTGGCGACATCGCGTCTTTTTTAATTAAGTTTATAAAATTAAGTTTAGAAGCTAATATCAAACTGAATTGCATCCCATTAAATGCAAATACAAACTTCACAAGGAGATACACTTCAGCGCCATTATCAGATGTAGAACAACTTACTTTTTCAATGTTGTCAACACGATTGAGGAGTTTGGTGGTAACCGCGTGCAGCTTCAGTAGGTCCATTCCGTAGAAGGATCCCTCCAGCAGCTCAATGATCGTTGAAAGCTAAAAAAAAAAAACAAGTACATCCAATCAGGGAGACGGATATGACTTACAAACAAAGATATCCAGCACTAGAAAACAATTATCCCATTCATACTAGTAAGAAATCTCGCGTACGTCCAAGGTTTCTGATAAGTAGATGAGCGCATCTTTGCGAAATGACAATATTGATCCAGTAAAGCCATCTGTGCATTGCAACCAAGAGCGCACGCTGTAATTTCCTGCAGTATTCCTGTCACCTTGACATTGTCTTCGCCAGCCTCCCGGAGCTTTTTCAGCCTGTAGTCCCCCTCGCAAGGGTTCAGGGCTGACGGTGGCGCGATGCAGGCGCATTTGCAGGCGGGCCCTGATGTCACCGTCTCCACGGTGTAGAAATCGTTCGGCGTGGCCGTGCCCTCCTCAATCCGCCGGCAGGCGCTCCTGCTCAGGGGTCTGACAACACATTTACATCCACAGTCAGAGCCTTCCGAAAGCGCTTTCACTTTGTCATAATCACCCAGCAGCTATAAAGGAGAGAGGACGCAGGTTTTTTCCACCAGGTACAACCAGCACAAAATATTCGTTTCATTCAATGCAATGACCTTGTGCGGTGTAACTAATTGACGCAATAGTCTAAAGTCTAAATGGCCTGGACTATGATGAACACTTACACTTTAAGACATACATAATTTTTTTCTGCTAATATCCCAAGTCTAATTAGTAAGAATTTCGATTGGTTTTATAGCCAACATTCATCTTAACTGGGCGGTTATCCTAAGAAATGTAGCCTAGTTAAATGCCATTGAATGCATATGCTCCGGGACCCACCTGAGTTAATATGTTCTCTCCGTTCTCCGTCTCGAGGGTTAAGTTTTCGTTGTGGTCCTCTTCAGTCCCCTCTGGTGAGGCAAGCTGCAACTTTGGCGCAGCGAGGCAACAGGCGACAGCTGCGCACCATAGAGCGCTCCAGATTTCCAATCGAGTCATACTGCAACTATACGAAAATCTAGCAGTTCACAAACTAACCTAATTAGCCAATAACCTAATTATTTGATTAAATGGTGTGCATAACCTACACGCGTTAACGAAAACGATAATGTCTAAGAAATGTTTCGTTTGTTGTCATGGATTTCGCATTAACATTTCGTTGAGGGCGTCTTGCAGTACATTTTTGCCTCCTAGATAAACTATTGTCGCCTTCCAGTTAGTTGTTTGTCTTAGAGACAGATAGCAGGTGTTCTGTGCCCTCTGTCTGAAAGGCTTCTGGGGAAAGCGGAGCTGACTGAGAAATGGAGTCTCAGATGGGGAGGACCAAGGATAGAGAAGTACCAGCCAGCTACTCTCTCTCTCTCTCCCCCCCCCTTCTCTCTCTCTCTCTCTCTCTCTCTCTCTCTCTCTCTCTCTCTCTCTCCTCTCACACATTCCTCTTCATTCTTACGGGCAGACACATTGAGTAGCCAAAGCTTCTCTTACGTTTCTTAATGATAAAACATTTCCATGTTCTCTTAGGAGGACTGACCCGACAACCTCTAGAAATTGAAAATATAACTGAGAATGGAGGTGGTAGGACTGGGGGTAAAACACGTACCTGACACACACCACATCGGTAAGTAGTCTAAGCAAAATAGAACTGCGCAATTCATAGAATTTAGTTTTTTTCCACAGTTCTATGACCCAATTAGGACTTTGTCTTGGATGCTGAACAAGAGATGAGTAATAATATTGAGGTGAAGAGGCCTACACTTTCTTTTCACGAGAAGTCATTTTATTACTATCCCATCATAATAAGTCATGGCCAAGTAGATCAGGGTCTGGTTTTTGACGAAGTGTAGGGAGACCCCTAGTGGTCACAGCTCAGTTCCGCAATAGTTGTTACACTGTTACAGCTGACGTTTGCAGGTTCATTTGTAGAGTCGACTGTATACCATCGGTCCTATCCATAACACTACTACTATCTTCAATGTATTTGTCTATTATTTGTAATTGGAGAACGTTGCAGACAAAGTGAACTGTAGTAGACTATATGCAGCGTGTTAAGGCGCTACATCTTAGATTACCATTAAAATAGTGTTACAATATATGATGAGCACAGGGTTTAGGGTGAAAGGGTTTGATGTCCTAAGCAATTTTATTCCATTGTGCTCTAAATGTGTGTGTGCGTGCCCTTGGCATGTGTGCTCTACTTGTGCCCTTAGGCAGAGGAGCCTCTTCTGCTACGCTGGGTTCTTGGTTCACCCAGCAGTTCACTATACACCAGACGACACCTCTCATGCTCAGCATTGGGGCAGCGTGTGTGTGTATGAGTGGGTGGTGGTGAGTGTTTGGGGGAGTCCGTTCAGTGGCGGTTCCAGCACACTTGGTACCCAGGGCGAACACATAGGACCTCATGCCTGAACGCAGTTAAGAAAAAGTTGAGAAGAAATTTGTGTTCACATCAATTGTACAGACATCCTCGGATTTAAATAATTATAATAATAATAAATACGAGAATATTTATATCATTAACATTTACGTTTCACCCTTATAGTCATGATTCTACGAGGCATCGTGATGTCCTAAAATAAATAAAAGCACTACACGAACACTGCAAATGGCATTGGATAAATAAATAAGCACTAAACTCAATCGCGTGGATATAGCCAAAGTGGAATAGAATGGACACATCTACATTCTGTAAAAAAAACATGTGAATATCCATAACTAAAATATATCATATGGGCCTAAATATTACAGATATGGCCTATCAAGATCCACAAGTAGCCTACTCATGTATTTAACTCAACTTCACATCAGCCCATTTAAGAACACATTTCCACGCGTTCATGAATCCGGCGGGGATCTTTCTTAGGGTTGGACAGACATTTAAGAAGACACTTAAAGCAGCAATAAGGAGTTCTGTTCCAAAACTAGCATGCTCACTACCTAAAAGGCATACAAAAACCTTGCAAACATCACCAATAGCCCAATTGACACTGATAGAAGTTGCCAACACACTAACTGGTGTCTTTTGGCAGTATAGCTGGCAATGTCATGCTGTGAAAGCTTTTCTTCCATTTTTGCTATAGGTGTTCCAGCCAGGAAACACATAACTACACAGTGCATATCCTTGATGGCTAGTGGGAAAGACACAGGTGTTTATCTGTCCTTCAAATGACCATATACTTTCAATATGAATTTGACGATGGTACCAAAATAGTTGCCTATAAAAGTTTCACATTGTTGCATAATGTTCCTTTAAGAAAATTTTCCAGAATGAGGTCCATAGTCCTTTGGCCCATCCCGGTCAGTGCCACAGGTATTTGCTTACCTGTCGCAAAATAAACAATCGAAGTTCTGTGGGTAACACACCACCTTATTGTTTTCATATAATTTCCATTGTTTCACCCTACAACATCCTTTAATGTTATTTTGCTTTCTAGCTTTAATTGAATTCAATTGAATTAAATTCAGCTCAGTTCAATTTCATTGAAAGAAAATCCACATTCACGTTCTTTTTTGAACTGATCCTTTATTCAAATGTATTCAAATGTGTTATCCTCAGCGTTCCCATGCATGACTTGTTTTTACAAGTTGCCATGACTAGTTAGGCACAATAATGTTTGACTTGCAAAGTTACATCAGCACTTTATTTGTGTGGGGCACTAAACTAACAGTCTTATATCAAAAGAGAATTTGCTTTGAAAAATGAATTTGCATATCCAAATGAAGAGACAACATTGGAATCCTCTTATCATTGCTGACACAAAAGAGAAGACTCAAGTAAGAGAACAGACATGGCTTGGAGTAGTTCTCTCCTAGTCATCCACTCAGGTTCGTATTCGTTTGTGTCTATGTGTGCGTGTGTGTGTGTGTCGGTGTGTGTTGGAGAGGATTCTGTTTTTTAGGATTGTCTCTGTCTACCTTTGCTAGTGTGTGTGTGTGTGTGTGTGTCTTTCAGTTATTTGTCTGCAGGCAGCTGTGTGTGGGCTACCCTCTCCCTCACAGTCGTTTCACTTTGTGAGTGAGCCAAGGAGCTGGGAAGATGCTCGGAGTTACTGCAGAGAGAAGTACAACGACCTGGCCACCGCTGGGAACATGGAGGAGATGCGCAGGCTTCAGCAGAGCGTGGATCCCAAGTTCAATGGTGATGTCTGGATCGGCCTGAAGAGGAGCCCACAGCCGCACTGGGTCTGGTCTGTGTCAGGGAGCACCACTCCTCTGTACAGGCACTGGCGACCTTCACAGCCCAGCGGTAACGGTTTCTGTGTTGTGAGTTACGGCAAGGATGGATGGTATGATTATAGCTGCACATCCGAGAAATGGTTCCTGTGCTACACTGGTAAGAACACATGCATGCTCAATATAGATACACTCACACACTCATACTCACACACACACACACACACACACACACACACACACACACACACACACACACACACACACACACACACACACACACACACACACACACACACACACACGCAGACACACACTTGGTTCATTAAATATCTGTGAAGCTTGTCGACATTGTTTGATGCAAAATGTTCACGGAAGTGGCAGAGCTTTTTGTCTTCTAATGACTTTCTGTTACTACAATCTACCTTCCAGCTCTCATAATGAAGCAGTACGCACAGCTTGAACAGTAAAATTGTGTTTCTTACCTTTCACACAGAAAATAGATCTCCCAAGTATGAACTGGTCAGAGAACTTGTGACGTGGACTGAAGCTAGAAGCTACTGCATGAAAAACTACACGGACCTGGCCATCGTTGAGAGTCAAGAAGATGAGAGGCAGGTCTTGGACATCGGGGAAGGACAGCCAATTTGGATTGGCCTCTTCAATGACCCTTGGGAGTGGATAGACCAAAGGAGACCATCACTTCGTTATTGGGGAGTAGAGCCAGAGATGGTCAGTAACGGAGAGGACTGTGCTGCTATGCGGACTGTAGGCGGGGGAATGTGGTATACCCATATGTGCAATGTGACATATCCTTTTGTCTGCCAGAGAGGTGAGTACACTAACTTTATAAATAATGATAGATGAGTGAGTACACTAACTTTATGAATAATGAAAGATGAGTGAGTACACTAGCTTTATAAATAATGATAGATGTGATAACATTAGGTAAGTGTGTAGATGTCAACACTTTCATTTAAACATTTGAACATTTGAAGGTATATGTGTGTCAGGCAAGTAAAGGTGTGTAAGGTGTGTGTCTGTGTTTGTGTGTGTTTTTATAGCAGCTGCAATAAAACGGCAGTTTGTAAGATTGGTAGTATCGACCAAAGAAGATGTGGATCTGAACGATCCTAACGTGAAGGTGGCGATGTTGGAGCAGGTTAGTTTCACCATCTTAGCGTGAGATAATTTAGCCTATGCACCCAAAATGCTACTTTTGGTAAGACAACATTTTTTTCTTTCCTCTATCACTTTAGATAAAAACGAAATTGAAGGAAAATGGACTTTCCGATGATGCAAACCTGCAATGGCGTGAGAATCAAAAGGGCAAAGTATTTATCAGTCAGGCGGAGGAGAGGAGAGGAGGAGGAGAGGCGGAGAAGAGGAGGAGGAAGACCAAAGCAGCCGATGATCTGTAAGGCTTTGGCTGATCTTGTACGCAAAGTCTGATGAAGATCCTGGTCTCAGCACTTAACAGTTTTGAAGAATAAAATATAGCTCTGTTCATCAGCCTGATATTAAACAGTAACTGGTGATGATTCCCCCCCAGGTTGATATAGTCAGCATGGAATGAGATCAGGTTTCGTAGTTGTGGCATTGTTTGTTTCATGATTAAGCACATAAAATGGCTGACAAATAAAAAAAAATAGGGCAGGTATGGCAGAGGTATTGATTTAATCACTAAAAAGCAACTTTAAATGTCATGTTAAGCATCTTTAAAATAATGTATCTCACGAACGGAAATAAAGATGTTAAATAGTTTTAATTATGAACAATGTTAACAAAGATGATGTTGCTCCTGGTCACTCAGCCATTCCTTGCCACTTTAAAAAAAAAACTTTAGGCACTATGTTCAGGGCCACCATCACTGTCTTCTGTACTTAAAGTTCATCACTAGAACATATGACTATATTGGAAGAATAATAGTCTCTAATCTGAGTGAAATGAGCAGTTCTAATAACTTTGCAACCTAGCTTGGATGGTTCACACGCAAATAATATATTTTCTTCTGTGCACGTATACATTTATTTCCTTAGTATTGTAATTATCACATAGTTCTGATGTATAGGTCTGTGTGTATCATATGGTGTATGTGTGTACTTTGAGAGTCTGTATACACTGACTGAGAATAAGCACAATGGAACTTGCTTGTGGGTTGAGCAATGGATGGATAAATGACGTTTGATTGTCTTGATATCTATTCTTCATGTTTCCTTGTATGTTCTTCCTTTTTGGAGACCGTTTTAGACCAGGCTAAGACTTACAGGGACCCAATAAAAGACCTTTGTGTGCTACATGGTGGTTTTGCAGTTCCACCCTATAATCTCTAGGGGGCAGTAAAACACTGACATTCCAACAAATCAGTGTGTGTGTGTGAGAGAGAGCATCCATGTGTGTGTGTTCTGTTTGTAATACAGAAGAATTTTCCAACATGACCAGAGGCCTATGCAGACTTATCGGTTTCAGCCAATCACATGTGTTTTCACTAACAGACAACAGCTCACTACACAGTTGTCTTGAGGATGTAGCAGTCCTGTCTGTCTTCTGTGGAAAGCAAGGGACTGTCAGGGGCTCACTTTCATTGTTCTCTCAGTGTTGCTCTTGCTCTTCTAACCATGGGCTCACCAGGGTGGGTGAGAGCAGTGAGGACCTTACCTGACGCACAGCTAACTCCAAAACAGGCAGAGGAAATAATTCCTTTACACCAAGATGGGCAAGATGAAATACACAAACAAACAAATATATGTAACAATTTCAAAAACTGAAAAAATGATTATATTTAAAGTCATGAGATTTGTATCATTTATATATATAAATGTATTCATATAACATATTTCTTACAATTATGTATTTCAAATTTCTGGACATCAAGTATAAAATCGTAAAAACAGTAGATAAAAAGCACAATAAGAAAATAAATAAATACTTAAATAAAATAGTGCATACAAACAACACAAACATCTGAATTGTGAGAATTAGATAATTGAAGCTAATTCTAGTTGGCAAAATACATGACATAAAAAGAAAGATAACGACATAAGTGAAAATGAGCCAAGCCTTCATCACTCCTTAGTCCTTCATCTCTCCATACTTTTGTTCAATTAACAAAATCTTCACAGCTCATCTTTGAAAAAACATAATTTCATGAACCCTTTCAAAATCAAGAGAAAGCAGAAATATGTAGCCATTTAACTGTAATGAAATCCAATAAATAAACATTGACACAGCCGTGCAAGGCAAATATAACTATAAATAGCAAAGAAATAAAACTAGATTAACACTAACATACAAAACTGGACTTGTCATGTAGAATTACAGGTGTCTATTGTGTTTCTTTCCACTTCAGAAAAATTCAAGTACTCAGAGAAATGTACTCCTCTTTGACATTCTGCAGGGGGTTCCCCATTGGTCCACACAATCCTTTGGACCGCTGCCACCCTGGTCTGCTGAGGCGCGCGCACACACACACACACACACACACACACACACACACACACACACACACACACACACACACACACCACACACACACAGGTTCCAGGGTTGTTCGAGTGGCTCTTATATGTCCTTCACGACGATGTCAGCGACACCGTGCACCTGCGTGAGCTGCCTGCAGTCAAGGGATGCTACCAGTTTCCGGGGGCCTCCTAGCGTTGGGATAAACCTCTCTGTCAGGGTCACCACAGCGCGGCCTACCACATCACTGAGACAGAGACAGAAAGAGACAGAGAGAGAGAGAGAGAGAGAGAGAGAAGCAAGAGGTTGGAGAGCAAGGGAAGAGGATGGAAGAGAGAGAACTCAATTATGACTTGGTCAAAGAGGGCCCATATGAGGCAAAATATAACATAAAAAGTGTGTGTCTGTGTCTGTGTGTGTGTGTGTGTGTGTGTGTGTGTGTGTGTGTGTGTGTGTGTGTGTGTGTGTGTGTGTGTGTGTGTGTGTGTGTGTGTGTGTGTGTGTGTGTGTGTGTGTGTGTGTGTGTGTGTGTCTTACCCAACAGTAATCTTGTGTATGCTTTGCAGGCCCAGCCCTTCCACTCTAATTATCACATTCTTAAGTGTCCTGGACAGTGGGTTGGTGAAAGAGATCTTGGCGGTCATCTCTTTTCCTATTACAGCATCACCTACAGGCTGGAGGAAGGAAGTGCAACGGTAAAATGGTATGACAATGGTATAAGTCAATTTCATGTTGTGTTATTCTATTTATGAGAGAGCTACAGGGGCTAAGGTGACAACGCCAGAAGTGGATATAGATTACCCCAAAAATGTCAACTACAAATACCCACAATAAGGTGGATAAATACATAGACAGACATACAGTGCCCTCCGCAATTATTGGCACCCCTAGTGAATATGAGCAAAACAGGCTATAAAAAATATGTCTTTGCTGTTTATCCTCTTGGTCTTTCACTCAAAATATTCACAAAAATCTTACCTTTTCATTGAAGTAAAACTATTGAAAGAAAAAAAAACTGTTGACATTAAATAAATATTTTCCCCCAAAACATGTGTGCCACAATTATTGGCACCCCTTAATTTAATGTTTTGTGCAGCCTCCCTTTGCCAAGATAACAGCTCTGAGTCTTCTCCTATAATGCGTGATGAGGTTGGTGAACACATGGCACAGGATCTGAGACCATTCCTACATGCAGTATCTCTCCAGATCCTTCAGATTCTGAGGTCAACGTTTGTAGACTCGGCTTCAGCTCATCCCACAGATTTTCAATGAGGTTTAGGTCGGGGGACTGTGATGGCCATGGCAAAACCTTTATTCTGCGGTCGGTGAACCATTTTTGTGTTGATTTTGAGGTGTGCTTCGGATCATTGACCTGCTGGAAGGTCCAACCACAGCCCATTTTAAGCTTACTGGAGGGGGCTGTTAGGTTTTCATTTAATATCTGCTGGTATTTGATGGAGTCCATGATACCATGTATCCTAACAAGATGTCCAGGGCCTTTGGAAGAAAAACAGCCCCACAACATCAAAAATCCGCTACCATACTTCACATTTGGTATGGGGGTCTTTTCTGTATGGCTATGTTTCTGTCTACACCAAAACCACCTTTGATGTTTGTTGCCAAAAAGCTTTATTTTGGTCTCATCTGACCATATAACTCGGCCCCATTGAAAGTCTGACTTACATTTGGCAAACTGTAGGCGCTTTAGTTTGTAGTTGATTGACAGCAGAGGCTTTTTTCTGGCAACCCTCCAAAACAACTTGTGGTGATGTAGGTGGCGTCTGATGGTAGTTTTGGAGACTTTCTGACCCCAAGACTCAACTCACCTCTACAATTCTCCAGCTGTGATCCTTGGAGATTCTTTTTCCAGTCGAACCATCCTCCTCACGGTGCGTGGGGTTAATGTACACACACGTCCGCTTCCAGGCTGATTCTTAACATCTCCTGTCGCTTTAAACTTCTTAATTATTTCCATGATAGTGGAAATGGGTATTTTCAACTCTTTAGAGATTTTCTTGTGTCCATTTCTTGATTTGTGCAGCTCCACAACTTTCTGTCGCACATCGTCACTGTGTTCTTGGGTCTTTCCCATAGTGATGAATGACTAATGGAATTTGGCCTCTGTCACCTCATATTTGTACACCAGTGGAACAGGAAGTCATGGTTGACCTCTTAAGAGTTCCTTATCAAACAGGTGAACTTAAAAATGTAAAACATGACTGGATTTATACTTCAGTTAGATTTTAATTATAAGATTTTTCTAGGGGTGCCAATAATTGTGGCACACATGTTTTGGGGAAAAATATTTATTTAATGTCAACAGTTTTTTTTTCTTTCAATAATTTTACTTCAATGAAAAGGTAAGATTTTTGTGAATATTTTGAGTGAAAGACCAAGAGGATAAACAGCAAAGACATATTTTTTTATACCCTGTTTTGCTCATATTCACTAGGGGTGCCAATAATTGCGGAGGGCACTGTACAGTGTATAACACAATACAGACTTTTTGATAGGTAATCTGGGAGACTGATGAAAGAAGTGGGCATGCAGAAAGAGAGAAGCTTACTGTGATAATGAGGTCTGGGGTTCGCAGGCGGAAGTTGAACTGTGTGGCCAGAACCTGCTTGGTCTCTTGGACCTGACCCGACAGCATCAGCATCAGGGCTGCCTGGTCCACCAGCTGGTCCTGGTAAGTCTGATATGGAAGGACCCACTCCAGTGTCTGGACTGCAAACAACAGAAGACACAAATACTCTACTTTAATATCATATTAACAACATGAGAACAATCAAAAACATTCTTCCTAACTGGGTAAACTTGCTTAAAATGCCAAACCATGATCAGTACAGGAGGCCATCTTGGCTCTGGTTTAGAGCCAAAACGCCTTCTGTAACCCAGCCCAGGAGCCGTAATGGCCCGATGCTCACCTTCTGCTGGTGCCAGCACCACAGGCGTCTCGTCCTTCTTCACGCTGGCACGGAGTATGCCGGTGTAGTACATGACGTACACCTGGCTGTGCAGGGTCAAAGTTCGCACCTTGCTGCTGGTGTTACGCAGGATGATGGACAGCTCAGCATCCCCGCCCATCCGAGGCCCCTCCCCATCCATGCTGACCTGAATGTCAACATCCTCTGTGACGGACGACGAGTACACCTCAGGCTTGGAGCCATAGCGACTGGCAGTCTCCACGGCGATGCGTTCCTCCTCCGATCCTGTTAGGTTCGAGAGACAGAGAGAATGAGACATCATGAGTACAGAGAGGCAAGAAATCCCATAATATTGAGGTAAAGACAGAATCAAGCGGAGGTACAGCAGATGGTGCATGAAGCCTGAAGGGAGAAAGAAGACTACTGTGTATGTGTGCTACTGGCTCAAGTGCTTGATGCTCCTGTAACATCAGGAAAAGTTCAACTGTGTTTGAGAAAGACTCAACTTTATTCAACAAATGGATGCTCTGTCCCATAATGCAGGGCAGTGATCTGATCATTAGGCCAGTGAGCATGTGATGCTCTGATCTTGTTTATTCACAGAAGCATGTGATCATTGTTTGTACCACTGCATGGCCATTCATGCATACTATAGCCCCAGAAATAAGGATTCATTGCATAGCAATTGTGTTTCCATGAACGGTAGAAGCACAACATTAAAAAGAAGAAAAGGAATGGATTAGCAGTCTATAGCATATAAAAGGGTGTGTACTTGTGCGTGTGTGTGTGTGTGTGTTAGTGCTTAGGCGATTTACCTTCTGGATGTTTATAGAGGTGTGTGATGTCAGCACGTTCGTCCGAGCCCACTGCCTTGGTGCTGATGCAGTGACCTATGGCCTTCTTCTCGGAGTGGATCTGAGTGAATGTGCCGTCGACATTTCTCTGCCAGTAGATCTTATCACTGTTGACCTAAGCCACAAAATCATCACAGTATTAGCTACGCTGTGGACTTGGGTAGTCTACATTTTTTTGTTTTTTGTTTTTTGTTTTTTTTTGCAAACTTTCACATTTCTCTCTGTCTACTGACATAATTCTTGACATTTAGCTGAAGAGAGCAGGGAGAAAAGAAAAGGAGAGAACAAGAGATGAGAGTTAGAAACCAGATGAGACAAAAAGTCAGATGGAGAGGAGAGGAGAGGATGGGAGAGGAGAGGAGAAGGGAGTGATTGGGTGTATGCAGGGGGAGAAAGGAGAAGTCACCGACCTCTGCGAAGACGAAGGGCGCGTCATGCTTGAGGAAGACTTGTCCGGTCCGCACGGCGTTGACCGAGGCGGGGCCACAGCGAAACAGCCCCTGGCTGGTCTCCTGAGGGGTGGAGTCCACCACCTGCCACCCCCCCATCCCAGGGGGCAGGTCCATACGGCTCATCCAGCAGTCATTCCACACGTGGAAGTTCCTACAGACAGAAAGACAAGAGACAATTAGTGACCTTTTGAGAAAACCCGAGGGAGTGGAGACAAGAACAGACAATGAGAGAGTGAGACTGGAGGTGGGGGGGTGTTGATGTAACATGGCGGACGAAATCATCGTTTCGGTTTGTGAAACCACACAGCATGATGATGTCTGAGATGCGGTGATGTCAGAGTTCTAAGTGTGAACTCACCACACTGAGTCAGAGTTGAGCATGTCCAGCGCATCCAAGTTCTCATCAAAATAGATATCTGTCGTCAAGGAGACGTCTGTGTCGTGGGCGGAGTTGAAATTGCTGACGCTGCGAGTGGGTATTCCAAAACATCTCAACACTGAAAGAGGGAAACAAACAAACAAATGAATAAAAAAACCAACACACAAATATACACACACACACACACACACACACACATACACACACACACACATAAACAGTGTTGCCTCATGGTTCAGTGTGTGTACAAAAAGCAGGCCATATGAAATGCAAAGAACCACACCACACACACACACACGCACACACACACGCACACACACACGCACACACACACGCACACACACACGCACACACACACGCACACACACACGCACACACACACGCACACGCACACACCACACACACACACAGACACACACACACACACCTGTGGTGGTGACACCAGAGAAGACCCAGCACTGGCCGTAGCGGACAGGGGTTCCATTGGAGCTGTGATACTGCTTGATGATGTCCACACTGCCACTCCACGCCGTTGGAGATGTCCCACCCTGGTAGTTCCCTGACCAGTTCCCTTCCAAAACACCACGCTCATCAGGGGAGTTGATCTGTACCCATGGAGAGGGGATAGGAGAGCAGTTCAGTGCATTTTTCATCTGTATGTTTGTGGTTTTGACAGTGCTTGTATTCCATTGGCACAATGCAGATTTGTGGTTTAAATTAAGTGGTCTTACCATAGCAGAAACCACTCGGACTACATTAACAGGGTCTCCCCATCCAGAGGCAGGGATTCCACTCTTGTCCAGAATATACAGGCAGGCTGCCAGCATCCCCTCATCAAACTGAGATAGATAGATATAGAGAGAAGGAGAGAGAGAGAGAGAGAGAGAGAGAGAGAGAGAGAGAGAGAGAGAGTAAGCAGTGGGATCATGCAATACTTGATCGTAAATATCAGGCTTTGACCGTAACCTGCTGGGATGATTTTCATCTTCTCAGCCTCAGGTTCACTCACCTGGCCAAAGTTCCACGTCCTGGCACCTATCTGGCTCTCAGTGCCGTAATAAATCCTCCCCACGTCATTCAACACATACTCCTTCCTCTCATCCTCATTGTCCATGTACACGGCATCATCTAAAAGACAGAGACACAGACTTGGTCAGCTAGTGACACCTTCTAAACATTTCTGTTCTGCGCTGGTGTGAGGAGGCACAGGAGAAGCCATCCTGATTCTCTCTATTAGCAACAGTGCGATGACTGCATCATCATCACCACCACGCCCTCCATTACCACGACCACCGTGTCTTTTTCTTTATGAAGTGAGTTAGGAATCAGTTGCGTCTACTTCATGGTGTCTCTCACTTCTTATGTCTGTCTGTCTTTCACTCACATTCATTCCAGGGGTTGAACAGCACGATGATGTCATTGGCAGGGTCGTGCGTTGACATGGCCTCGCCCTTCGGGCTGTGGGTCGCCACGGTGAGCTCGTATCGACCAACAGCAGCGGTCGGTAACGAATTGACGGACAGCTTAACGCGGTTGCCGTCCTGCTCGACGATCTTGCACTCCCAGCGGTCATCCTCCAGCTCCTCCACCACAGGGATGATGACATGCGTACCCTTGGACACGGTGGGCAGCTTGCCTGTTGTCGAGAAAATGAACACAAACACACACAAAGAATTATATATTTATGTGAATAAAGACATTGTACATTTACAGCCAAGAGTTTTATATGTGCTAGAGTAAAGACATGTAATGATAATATTAAAGACTCCTCATATTCATGATTGAACACCCCAAGACATACATACACAGAAATACTGGAATGTTGTGGGATGCACACACACAAAAGACTTGCGCAAGATCACCACGCACATAGCGTCCCATTACTCACACACACCCTATTGACATCATAGCTTCCACCAGACGTAAATGTGTACCCGCAGACTTTCTTTTTCCGGAATGAAAGCCAAACCGCACATCTGACAGCATAACATAATTGCTGAGGCGCAGCAACACTGATGAGCTGGTGAGCTGCCAGCTACCTAACCCATTTGTTCACAACAAGGAATACAACCAGTTCATGCCAACCTGGCATGTTCGTGCTTGTTTGACATGTCTCTCTCTTCTCTCTTCCTCTCTCTGCTCTCTCTCTCTCTCTCTTTATCACTCTTTATCTATCTGTCAATGTCAAGAGCTATCGCTATAATGCAAAGCAAGTCCAGGGGATGGGTAAACATGTGCAAATATCTCAATATGCACACGGCAATACATATCTTTCTCTTTCTCTCACACTCACTGCCAGAAAGTCTCTTCCATTGTAAATCTGGCACCGCTGGGGAAAGATCAAGACTGGCAGGTTTGCAAACATGTGTGCTCAGACTGCACACTCTAGGCATGTATAGTAAGATTCCCACAGGACAGAAATATAACAGTCTTAAATCCCCAGGCCATGAGCCGCTCCCTTAGTAGAAATCTTTCTAGACATGACATGCAACAATATGCCGTTCCTTAGATAAACACCACACACCCTCAGTCTCACACGTTGGTGATCACATACTAGGTAAATACATTTGATTAAGATAACGGTACACAAGGTAAATACAAAAAGATGGGAGTCCACTACACAAAAGAATAAGTAACTATAACATAACAGTAATATATACTGTACATATACATCGTTGTACAGGCTGTGGCTGTAGAAGCTTTTGGCTACATTTGTTTAACAGCATTTTGTCATTGTCAGACATTGTCACGGATTTCTACGCCTGGATGCATATAATGAATCGGGGCAGAACATTTGTTTCAAAACTCGCGAACTCCCCCAAACTCACTAGGTGCAGTTGAAAGACTGGTTCACTACCAAGAGCAATGTTACACCATACTCAGTTTCATTAGTTACATCATTCAAATGTGTCATGGCGCCACAGACATCATCATGTTAATCCCAGCAATGTAGGCGAGCATGAGGCTATTGTTCTGACAGATTTCACCTAGGCTATGTCATTCCCTGTGGTGCCAATCAAACATCTTTGAGTAACTCAGATTTGAAGGCAGCCTGAGTAGGACTGACCTACGCTGGCTCTATGCCAACACCTCAAGGCTCTGTGGATTGCTATGGTTGACTAGGCAAATAAGCATGGATTATCTGGCCAGATCAAAGTCTCAGTACATAAAGTCAACCAAGGCACACGATACTTTGGCTTTTTCACGAAAACATTGTTCTGGATGATAGTACTCTTTTCAGAACTATCTCAGCTATTTCGGCTTACAGACGTCATGTCATGCCTAATGTGATATGACACATGAAAGTATATTATGTATATGTTACTAATGTCATTTTATATGCTGGACTGAGTTCTCTTCTGATTCAGCATTGGCAAAGGGCAAAGGGCGAGTGAGAGAGGTGGGGGAGGACGGAACTGAGGGAGGACACAGAGGGCGACATATATAGAGGGAGTGTTCTGGTATGGTGGTTGAATGTGGGGATGAATCAGCAATGAAAGGAGAGAGTTAAAGACCATCCGAAGATCAGACGGTCTGGGGTCACAGCAGTTTACTCGTGACCGCTGTTACTGTTGCCATGGTGTTGAGGGAAAAAACATCACGAGGTATGAGACACACAAGGAAAAAGGGTTGTTTTACTCAGGGACTATACAGTTGTGTGTGCTGTGAAAAGAGGATCTTAGATCATGTGAAAGCTCAAGACCAAGTGTCAGTCAAGGGCATACCGTAAAAATGGAAAAAAGTACAGAGCTGGCTGTAGATGTATAAGTTCAGCACACGCTTACCTGTCTTCAGTTCCAGGTGAAGCTTGTCTGTCTTGAGGTCGTAGGGTCGTGACAGTTCAATCCACATCATGAAGGTCTGTCCTCGACGGATGATGAGGTCATCGCCATGAAAGCTGTCTGTGTGATGTTCTCTGCGATTCTGCCCTGTCTTTGACTTGAGGAGGTTTACAGAGCGTACTGAAAGTAAAAGCACTGAGACACACACAGAACAAAACATTTAAATCTCTTAGGAACAGAATCTGCATTCCCAATCATTATAAAACTGTGAACATTTCCAAATAACTACAAAGATACTTCAATAGGTCACTTAAAGTAGATATCATTAGGTAATCAAATAGTGTGTGTGTGTGTATGTATGTGTGTGTGTGTGTGTGTGTGTGTGTGTGTGTGTGTGTGTGTGTGTGTGTGTGTGTGTGTGTGTGTGTTAAATACCATCAAGTTCAAGGCCTCCTATGGGGGGCTTCTCGCCCCCACCATTTTCTGTGGGTTCTGGCTCAACTGTATCCGGCGTGTCCTCAGAATCACTCGGTGTGCGACAACAGCAGGGGCACACTTTCCGGAACCATCGTCGGCACGCCCCCTCTTTCTGGTCATCTTCCTCCTCCACCAACTCCGCCTTGTCTGGCTCCAGATCCCCCCAGCCAAGAGTGACTTCTGGGAAACGGCCAACAGCGGAACGATTTCTCATGGACAACCTCTCCACTGGAGCAGAATAACAGAGAAAGAAAGGGTGAGTGAGTGAGTGAGTGAGAGAGATATGAATGGCACTTTCTGCCTGTCCACGAGAGCCACCTGTCCTTGTCCATCACTGGCACTGTCACAGACTTCGGGTGACCATACACTCGAATATGAGCCAGTATTAGTTAGGGTTCACCAGCCTTAATCGTGTGGGCTTCAAAGACTATAAACACTTCCAATTACTGATTACTGGCTTAGAAGATGAAAACAATTTACATCTGCTTTGCAACTCAGTATTGTCAGTATTTTGTGGAGTACTTTGTGGAAGAAGCAAGAGAAATCTTTCCCACACTCGCATGGCATTCTTGTCTCTCTCCTGCCGTCTCTGTTTGGCAACGGAGCGTGCTCAGTGCAGTCTCACAAAGATCTCACCTCGAGGCCTCAAGTCGCAGATACGCATATCAATGGAGGCCCAGCCCATAAAACCATCACACATAAAACCATCAGATAAACCGAGCAAGAAGATAGCTCATAAAAAAGTGAATGGCAGAAAGTGCCATTCAAAAATTGAAAAAGATAGATAAAGAAAGAAAGAAATTAGCAAAACAGCAAAAACGATAGGGTGACGGTGACAAAGATACCCTGAAGGATACAACTTTAAAAAGAGAGGAATAGATACCCCACCCATTAGCTGAATGGTCAGACTAAGCCAAGAATTGTAACAACATTGACAACATTCCTTAACCTGCCTTATCTGAGAACAGCATTTTACATCTCAGGAGCAGCATTTTCTACATATCAGCATAAATAGCATTACATAGGAAGGCATGTGTAGATGACTGACTGTAGACAGCAAGTATAAATCATGAGACTCCAGCCAGACTGACCCTGGGATCGCCTTACGACACCTCATGCCAGATACACACGTATGCTCACTCAGAGAGTGACAGAAAAATGTGTATGCATCTTCATAGTATGAATGTGTACCTTTTCATGTCTGTGATTGTATGGAAAATACATAAGCACAGGGTGCACACACACACACACACACACACACACACACACACACATGCACGCACACACACACACTCACACACACACACACACACACACTATTTACAAAAATATACAGTTGATGTTGATGTTCTGGGGGTGGGGAATGCCCATGATTCTTTAGGCTCCTCTGCCAGTGTCAGACCTGGCCCACACAACATGCCTTCACACAGACTATAAACACCCTCTGTACCAATAGGGAAACTGCTGCTATGCCTGGCATCCACGCTTGCCAACTGAGAAACTGTTACATAAGACAGCATGGCAAAGGGTGACTCATGGCTCAGGGTTTCACCTTACATTGTGATGTGCAGCAAATCAAAATAGGTTTTATGACTTTTATTTTTTACATCTGACATTCACACAGTCCTGACCAGCTGGTGTAAAAGCTCACACAAGATAACTGAATCATGCAATGCTTACAGTAAAAGCATGCTGTAGGGTCTGTATACTGTATGCTGTAGCTCCTAGTAAGGACTGATGTTCAGTAATGAAAACCTCGGGGTGGAGTATTTGAAAAGTCTGGCAAGCGGTTGGAAGACCTTTCCCAGAGTTTGAGTGTTCTGTAGTGGAATGTGGTGACTCAACTGTACAAACTTCCAGGCCTGGCACCATACTGATGACTTCCCTGTATTGACCAAACATTTTTGGAAATGTTCAAACTCAATCCAGGCTCATACGACAAGTGTGCATACAACCTGTCTCTGATTTCTATTCTGTTATTCATATTCAATACTGATAACAAATGTAAATACAAAATTGACACAACACTCCTTGCCTCAGCTGAACTGTGTAAACTGACTGGTGGGTGTGACCCTTAGACAACTCTCTCCGTCTCTGTCCTTCTTTGTTTTTAGTTTTCTAATTGTTACCATAACTACAGGGGTCCTGCGTGAATGATGTGCCAAATCAAATGCCACACCCTCTGGCTTATGACAATGAGTTTGTGTGTGAATGTGTGTGTGTGAGTGTGTGTATGAGTGAGTGAATGTGTATGTCTATATGTGTTCATAGGAACATACGTGATAAAGCAAGGGCATGATCTGAAATTAATTTTCTGAATAAAAGGACCATCACAATGGATGGACACTCACTAATCTATTGTAATTGCATACCCACATGCATTCCAGAATACCATGTGTAATTAAACCACACATTACCAAACCTTGTTCAACTCAGAGCCATGGTCATACCCATAAAATTGTGACAGTTATGGCAACAGATCCCACTCAGATGACTCTTCCACCCTCTTTAAAGTCATTTCAAGCCCAATTTAGATACATAGGCTATCTGCTGTCTAGCCTGATGCTCCATTGTATAGTCAACATGACAACCGAATCCTTTGAAATTTGAATATTTATTGGTATTGTTGTTATTATTATTATTATTATTATACCATAGCTTATTATTAGTTGTTTCAGAGAAAAATAATGAATGACAATAAATAAATGAATGTATTGTCATCGTAAGTATCATCACAGGAAACCTTCGACCTACATGGATAATTATTTTTTACAATAGAAAATAGGCTGGATATATTCTAGTCTAAAAACGTAATGCTTAATGTTTTATGTTCAATAATAATATCAGTAATATTCTATTACTATACAATTAGTTCGGTCATTTAATAACCCGTTCATCTTCATCACATTTATCATCTTTGTTTAGAACTATTGTAGATTTAAAACATTGTGATAGTAAATGCTGTATGATTCTAAATCATAAACTACAGCCAATGTCAGACGGATGTAAGTAGCCTATGAGTAGTTGTTTTGATAGCTTAGTATTAGAAAATGTTTCCTTACTTGAATGAAGTGCTCAGGCGTTGAAGTAGTTTGAAACTTAAAAGGCTATGTTCAGGAGTTTTTTAGCTGCAGCGGTTGTATATGGTCTCGTTTGAAAAGCAAGTTTCTCTTCTCTTTTCTGTCCTCCTCACTTTCTCCCGCTGGATTTGCGCTTTGGTATCTGACTTGTTTAACTCTGAAGGGCTTTTTAAAGCTCAGCTGTCAGCTCCGTCACTGCCCCTCACGCCTACTTTTTCCTCCCATTCTTAAAGGTCCACCTGTTTCTCAACAGTTTGCTGACACTTATGAAGAAAGAGAGAAATTCTGTATCCCTCCGTAAACGTGCTGTCAGATATCGGAATATCTGTCTCAGGTCAGCGTTTGGTTTTGACTTTGATTGAAAAGTCGGTATGTAAAAACGAAAATGTAAAAGCGAAGGAGAGCGCTAGAGCGCATGGCGCACCGTTTCTATTGGTTCTCATGACAAATTGCTACATGTTAATCCCGTATCAAGTATCTTTTGAAGAGAAGTTATGTTTACAGAGAGTCTGTTTGAGCAAGGCAATAAACCCTACTTATGGCTAAGAGTGACAGACATTTGCTTTTCAGGATATTATTTTGCACTTGTTAAAAGTATAACAACTCACATATAACTTTGAGGTGAGGTCATCAGCAGGGTAGAGAAATAAAAACAGAAAAACTATATCAAAAGACACAAAACAGTGTGACATGACAATGTCAAAGAGATAGTAGTTGTAGTTTGTACTCATTCACATCACATTTTATTGAAATTCATGTCACTATTTTAATTTCTGTTTGCTTGCACAGTTACACAGTTATATGTCTCATTTAGTTGGTGTTCCAATACTTACTTCCCAAAATGTTACTAACGGTACAAAAAAACAGTCTTCATCATTGTGGGGTAATGGAGTTTAATGACAATGCCCTGCTCTGCCAGTAAAGCAGCTCCTTGCTGTTCGCACACACTTGTGATCTGCAGTTTCTCGTAAAACCTGTGACTTTTGCCCCAAAAGCTGAACCTCTTACACATCTGCCAGTCACACACCGTACACTGACTAACACACATGCAAGCACATGGCATTTGTCTGTGACTTTTTCCCCACAAAGTTTTGAGACAGGATTCCTGAAATGAAATGAAGTAACCATCTCTTGCCCACCTCACGCCTTGGTTAATCATCTTATTGTTACTGGCAGTTACTAAACAGTCTGGCCGATTCTGTTCTGGACAATTAAATAATAAATAAATAAATAAGCAATGGAAATGTTTTTTTGTCTCTGTTAGGATATTAAACATTAAATACAATATGAAGGCTACACACACAACAACAACAACAACAACAACAAAGACAAACCCGCACACAGTCTCACCACTTTCACATTTATAATTATTTCCATATCAGGATTACCTTGATTACATCAGCAGATGTTTTATATTGTAATAAAACATTGATGATTTACGCAATAGCATATTATGACATTTGTAAAAAAAAAAAAAAAGAAAAAAAAAAGGGGTCAGCCCTCAGTAACACTGAGAGACACACCAGACTGTTTAATCACTTTATTTGCTTCCCTCTTGCATAATGTGGCTGGTATTTTTCTAGATGAAGCAAGCTCACACAGACACATTTAGACACCCACCACTGTGTGAATGTGATGCATCCTCGTGAAGCAATGCTCATAAAATATTTAAGAGATGCATGCAAGAAAATAAAACCCAGCTTTTTGTGGGTCTGCTGTAATTAAAAACTCCTTCACATAGAAACACACACCGTATCTGTAGACACATACATAAACACTAAAAACCTACAGTATTCTTGAGTGTTCCAGAACACGCCATAAACGTAACCTCACAAGGGAAAGTGTCTCAGTCGGGACAGCACAGGCCTCAACTCAACTCTCACCTACAGAAACAATGACGAAGATGACCTAAACTGGTTTTGTAACATTCAGCTAACCGATGACAAGTCTACTGTCCTCAGCACACTCTCCTATGTGCTCACAAGCATATACTGAGAACTTGCAGTCTAATTAGATTTAGAAATACAGCTAGGGCATTGAATGTTGCTGGCAATGAACCTCATGACACTTTAAAATACGTACTATTAGTTGTTGAAGCTTTTGTGGTGATCAGTTATGGAAATGCTTTGTATTCAAATCCACAGATGTAGAAAAGTGAATTTTGAAAAGTGACTTGTTAATTGTTAATGACAAAACAGTGGCCCGAATACTCTACCCAGGCTGTGCCTCAGACATATGTGTGTTCTGTTTTAAATGTTTTTTTAATTGCCTGTTTCTCTATCTGATTTTGATTCTGACACACAGACACAGACCACAGTTCTTTCCCAGTGTTCATGGAGGTAATACAGCTGCTATCCGTTACACAGAATGGAGGGTACGCTAACTTTGGCTTAGCATTTAGTTCTCAGCATTGACCTCTAAATGGCCTGAAATACCTAGTCAGTGTTGAAGGTGTTACGGTAATTACACAACGGAGTGTGGAATCAAATGTACATATTCATGTAGCTGTATTGCTCTCCGGAGATTTTCTTAGTCAACAAAACATGACAACCACAATAAAAGAGGTGCTAGCATGCTCATGATCACCATCACTCAATTTACAGATTACAGCCCTACACAGAACAGAAAACAGTTCCACGAGAAAGACTCAGGAAGTAGGGGTGAAAATACACAATTTGAATCCTCAATAGGAAATTACAAGTTGAGAAATAACAATTCAGTAGAAATGTCTATAGATCATTTGGCCTGTCCATGGTCCAGGTCTTGGAGCGTTGAGACCCTTGCAGATCTGGATCGAGACAGCAGGGGCGGAGCCTATTCCCTGGACAACCGGACAGGGACCAAACTGGTGTTGGTGGGGAGGAGGAGGGGATGGTCAAAATGTCAGCGCCTGAAAGCAGCAGAATATGTACCCTATGGGGACTGTCAATAAACTGTAGAAAGTGACAGAGTTTTTACAGTCATTAGTTCTTCCAGACTGGACCAGAAGAAAAGAAAGGTAAACTAATGAATATACATTTCCTACAGTTTCCTGACAGTTATTCAGGTAAACAGACACAGGTCTATCTCTATCTAGGGATCCTTTCCATGTTGTCAGACACTTATAATAACATGTGGCTGAAAACAAGTGGTTTACTTTGTCTCAAATGCTTGCCCCATAGGATGACATTATACAGCCATTTTGTGGTTTCTGATTTAGCATTCTTATTTAATAATTTGGATCCAAAATGATGGGAAAATAGGGTCCTGGTTAAAAAAGGTCGCCTTTAGCATCCAATACTACCTACCGACATTGAAGGCTGCCATACAAGGCAGCTTCCAGCCACCGAGAGCCATTTTGGCTTCAGTTTGTCACTGCAGGGCATTTCTACGCGCAGCAATGTGAACCACTATTATCCACTGATGCTGCGCAATCTACAGTGATGCAATTACTCTTTCTGATGGTTTTCACTCAACCACAGCTACTGTTGAGCCATGAGTCATAACTTGCAAACGTCTTGCTAGAGAATAGAGACAGAGATAGATAGAGACAGTGATGTGTTTGAATATCTGAGGAGTGCTCTAGACTGTGTGTGTAGATATGGTTTAATATTGTTCCCACACCATGTAAGTCGAGGCTATAGAGGGCATGGTTCTTCTGCGGTTTGCAACTCGAGGCTAAGACCTCAGTATGTTTAGAACGGTTATTTCTCCTTCTATTGTGTCATAAGGATCAATTGGACCCCCCTCCCACCTGAATCCCATCTCCACCTGTGTCTAGAGGGACAGTGAGCCCTTGTCATGGCATAGTGTTTTTGTGCTGGGCTCTACACTTTATCAGCAGAGCAGAAAGGATGAAAGAAGATGACTAACCAGAATGAAGAAAGGAACAGCTAAATTATACAGTTGACTGCAACTTCATAGAAGAGCATCAGTATATGAGGGTGTGGATTTTCAACAGTGGAGTGCATTCCTGTCATGCTTCTTCAGATAACCCCCAAGATCATTGTACCTGATAGTGCAAGTCTACAATATCAGTTCAATTCAGTTCAGATTAGGTCCTGTAGTTATATAGATTTATAGAGTTTATACAGGTATGAATGTAGTATGTGTCAATATTGTAGAGCATTGTCCAGCATGAGGTACCTTTTTGTATACATATATGCACGCAGGACTTTCTGGAATGTGCCTATTCACTCTCATCAAACATTCTTTACAGGATATCTCTGCAGACCCACCTAAAACAGACAGCAGCTGGAATCAATATTGTGTGCATGCAGTGTGTGTGTGTGTGTGTGTGTGTGTGTGTGTGTGTGTGTGTGTGTGTCTCTGTGTGTGTGTGTGTGTGGGTGAACTCCTTTGTTTCGATATCAAGTTGCCTGCCAAAGTCACCAAACATCACACCCAGTCGAAGGGTGAGGCAAATTAATAATAATTATCCGGAAGTGTCACACGTAAGCAGTAAGCCCAACGCATTCCTCTAAACCAACAGGGGACTAACTGCATTTCATCACAACGTACTCTTCAGGCACCATCCCACAGATGTCTTTGGAGCTTTCTACCCTCAGGACGTTGCCTACAGCAGGTGTCCTTTGTTACAAGAAACCAATTTCTGGAATGGTACCTTCCACAACCACAATCAGATGCTTAGTTCTTAGAAGTCTGAAGGGTGAGGACAGCAAGAATCACTAGAAATTGATGCCAGTAACAGCCTTCCTAAAGCGTATTGCTACCAAACCTGACCTTTTTCTTTCTGACAAATCAAAACATAAATCTTAAAAAAATTGTGCAATTCTTCGTTACAGAACAAGTTTTTAGGACACACCAGTGACTTTCACGTCATCATGGCATGATACAGACATCCAGGTGATGGAGGGCTCTTCGGGTTCACACAGGAAGGGTGTCAACCTGCCTATCATACACAGAAACAGGTTAATTAGCCTTTTATTTTTTTTTAAAGGAAGAAGACCGATTACATAACTGCTGAAGAGGAGATTATCCTTGTGATTGATGGAAGCTACTGGAAGCAGAATATGTACAAAAGAAAGGTTCTTCAGTTCACCTATTAGAACTTCAAAAGGTTATTAAGAACCCTCTGGTGAAGGTCAATGTTTTTAATAGCAAAGACCCTCTTGAAATGCTGAACAATCTACTGTACTGAGTATTTGCTGGCAAAAAAGCATCAATGTGGAATCTCCCAGGATGAATCTGTCCAGACATGCAAAAACTCTATTATTCTCTTTGTTTAGATTTCTAAGTAGTTCACTTGGATTGTCATCATTGCGACACACACCTGATTTATGTTGAAGGTGTGTAGATAAACACTACATATGCTTGCAACAGAGAGGAAACTGAATTTAGGGGACAATGACAGGTAGCATTACAACACAGCCAGAAGACACTGTCACTAATCAAAACAGGCCAACACCCAAGAAACACTCCTTAACCACGCAAGGAACAAAAGACTGTTCAGCACTCCTGTACTCAGGGGCGGCCCTAGCACATTTGGCGCTCTAGGCGAGCTTCACTCCTGGCGCCCCCCCATTTTTTTTATGTCAAAATATTTGTTGAAGATATAGAAGGGGGCGCAAAAAAAAACTCTGTCCAGCAAAAAAAAAAAACACAATTCTTGTTTTTTTTTTGTTTTTTTGCTGGGCGCAGTTTTTTGCGCCCCCCTCTGAGTGGCACCCTAGGCGACCGCCTGTAGGAAAAACCGCCCCTGCCTGTACTGGTTACTCTAACTTGGATCTGGCTTTCTGGTCTTTTGCTGTGGTCTATAACATTTTGCCAAGTGTGCAAATACTGAGCTGGTTCCTTATCGCAGTTCACTGCGATATAACATAATGGTACATGACGTCAGTCATGGCTACAAATCGAAGCATTTATCTATTCACGCCTGAAAGGCCGCGAGATCTGTCAGCGTGCGCTCCTGGCCCCGCCTGCCAGGAGTACTATAATATCATTACGCGCCCTCAGATCTGCCTCTTTTGAAACTTCGCAAGACGGAGTGAACATCTCCGAGCATATCTCGAACGCTCTACCACAGTCAAAAGAGTTTTGTGTGCTTTCGCTCTCTACGGGTTGGTGAGTTATCCGGGTTCCTTAACCCTCACTAGCTCAGGGCGCTACGAAATTCATTGGCTTAATTTCATTTTGAAAGTAGTGGCTGCTATCCTTGCTGCCTGGCTGGCTAAGTCTCTGACTAGCCTGCTAGCTTGCTAACAACGTGTTCGTTGCAGATAGTGTGCTTGTGTTTTAACATTCTTCTCTACTTTCAGATTGATTAAAGATGGCCAGACACTACCCCGACTGCGGTCACGTCCGTCCCAAGGGCGACCGCCACCGTCGGTGCGTGACCTGCCTAGGCAGGGACCACGCGGAGGGCGCGTTTTCGGGCGAAGCCCCTGTCTGTCCCATCTGTGCTAGCCTCCCGCTAGCTAAGGCTACCAGGCGCCTTGCGTTCTGGAAGCGCAAGGACGCCGAGGAGACTGCACTAGTTCCATCCGGGGCTGACGCCCCCGTAGGAATGAGTGCGTCTTCAGCCTTGGACTTGGTGAGCGTGAGCAGTCGCCTTGCGGCGGCAGCTCCGCTCCCGGGTCTCTCCCCGTCTCCGCCGCCTGTCACCCCTGGGGCTGCGGGCAGCGAGGCTGAGGAGCTTCAACCAAGCGGTGTCCAGCCCATCCCCCACGATGCGCTCGAGCTGGACATCAGCCTGGATGATGATAGTCTGCTAGACTTCTCCGATGAGCACAGCTCAATCGCGGAAACAATGCAGACGAGCCATGACGTCAGGTTGCGGGTGGAGACACCTCCTACCTCGTCTCGGCTCCTGGGCCAGCAGCTCCACGAGGTTGCGCTGAGAGCAGCCAGCTGCCTCGGGCTCCCTCTCCCTCCCCTTCCCAGTGTGCGGTCCTCGCTGCTGGACGGGGAGTTCTATGCTGGCTCCGCCGCGTCAGTTCCCAGTTGCATTCCCTTTTTCGAGGAGGTGCACGAGGAACTGCAGGCGACATGGGCGATACCCTACTCGGGCCGAGCCCCGGTGCCGGGGTTCGCGCCCTACATGCAGCTCCACATGGCTAAGGAGAGGGGCTACCTCTCTTTTCCTCAGGTGGAGGATGCAGTAGCGGGCTACCTCTCGTCCGCATCCCCCACGATGCGTCTCGGCCAGAAGCCTCTCCTGCCCACGCGGGTGGGCAGACACCAGGCTCAGCTGGCAGAGAAGTCCTACTTGGCTGCAGGGCAGGCTGCCTGCACGACCAATACGGCGGCATTGCTACAGCGCTACCAGGCAAAGCTCCTGACTGAGCTTGCCTTGTCGCTCGCGGGCGAGGCAGAGGGAGACCTCTGGCTTCCTGATCGTGACAGTCAGCCGCTCGTCACACAGGGGGGAGCGGTGGAGTCCACACCGCCTCCACAGAAATCAGCCCGTCGCTCACATGTGGAAATCATGTCCAGCGCGGTAAGCAGGTTTTCACAAGCACCACAATCATATGTCCTAACTCCTGTCCCAGATGGCGCAGTGCCCAGGCATGCTTGTGCAACTCCCCCCGCGATGCACACAGTGCAATCGCACCCCCAAATTTTTTTCAAAAACATGAGGGGGCAGCCCCAGATCTCGTCTCCCTCCCTAGGCGGAGTGGGTGTAGATCTAGGCTTAGACTCATTGACCATGAGCGGGTTAGTCCCCGACAAATTCAACTCAGAGCACAACCTCCCTGGTTGTGCGGAAAGTTGGCGCGCATGCGCAGTGTCACCATGGGTGCTAAAAATGATTACAAAGGGTTACGTGCTGCAATTCGCCCGTTCCCCTCCGCCATTCAGCAGAGTAATACAGTCTGTGATGCAGCGAGAACAGTCTCACTTCCTACGGGAAGAAATAATCTCCCTGCTCAGAAAGAAGGCCATAAGCAGAGTCCCTCTCAAGGAGAGGAATGCAGGCTTCTACAGCCGTTACTTCCTCGTACCCAAAAGAGACGGGAATTATCGGCCAATATTAGATCTACGTGTGTTAAACAAAGCACTCATGCCGCTACGGTTCAGAATGTTGACCCCACGCAGGCTTGTGCAGTTTATAAGGCCAAACGATTGGTTTATCACGATAGATTTAAAAGACGCGTATTTCCACATTCCGATCCACCACAGACATCGGAAAGCGTTCTCGGCCCCAGGCAAGTTACGCATTTTCTTCGTATGATCTTAGACTCCACCTCCATGGAGGTCAGGCTGTCTCAAGAACGGATAAATGCCATCAGAGCATGCGTGCGCCAGTTCCGACGGGGACAGTCAGTCTCGTCGCTGCACTGCCAACGCCTGTTAGGGATGATGACGTCGGCCGCTATAGCGCTCCCGTTGGGGATGTTGCATATGCGGCCATTCCAAATATGGTACCTGTCTATGAAGCTCAACGCAGTCACAGACAGACACCGCAGAGTAGTGGTGTCCTCCAGATGCAGGAAAGCCCTGGCGATCTGGAGAACCCCCTGGTTTCTCGCCGCGTCGGGCACTATGGGCATAGTGTCGCGTCGCGTGGTGGTGACCACAGACGCTTCCACCAAAGGCTGGGGAGCTGTCTGCGAAGGGAGAGGCGTGAACGGTCTCTGGTCTGTGACAGAGGGGAAGGCGGCTTCTACTCTCAAAGTGTACATGGCTGCCATTTCAGCCTGCCACGCAGGCATTAATGGCAGTTCTCCTGGCAGTCACCCGCTAGCGTCACGCTTTATGGCGGGGGTGAGACGGCTCAGGGTGCCAGAGAGACACCTCATACCCTCTTGGGATCTGCTAGTGGTGTTACGTGCTCTCACAGGGCCTCCGTTCGAGCCCCTGGAGACAGTGGACATAAAGTTTGTCTCTTTAAAGACCGCGCTGCTGCTGGCGTTAACGTCAGCAAAACGCGTTGGTGACATGCAAGCCCTGTCAGTCAGTCCATCGTGCCTTCAGTTCTCGATCGCTGGTGACAGAGTGGTTATGCGACCTAATGCTGCTTACACACCTAAGGTGGTGGTAACCCCATTCCGCAATCAGGTGATTGAATTAGCAGTTTTCTCGCCTCCTCCTTTTGCGTCAGCAGAGGAGGAACGTTTGAATAAACTCTGTCCAGTGCGCGCTCTCCGCTGTTACGCAGAGCGCACTAGAGCTTTCAGACAGTCAGATCAGCTATTCGTGTGCTTCGGTGCACGCGCAAAAGGCAGACCTCTATCAAAACCGAGCCTCTCCCGTTGGATAGTAGAGGCTATCGTGTTGTCTTATAAGAGCTTGTCTTTAGATCCCCCGGAGAAGTTGCATGCGCACTCTACGCGGGGGGTCTCGTCTTCCTGGGCCTTACTAAAGGGCGTCTCAGTGGAAGATATTTGCAAAGCTGCAAGCTGGAGTTCTCGCCACACTTTCATTAGATTCTATATGTTAGATGTGGCTGAACCTAGTTTTCTTCATAGCGTTCTGCGGGCAAGCGATCTCTGAATCCCTTGGCCCGAGAACGATATATATGATAAGTGTGTTCATCGGTGTCTACATGTTTGTTGCACATGAAACACTCCAGGGTGGTTTCCTACAGGCGCAGGATCGCGATCCTTGCCGCCTATGACAAAGGTTGCCCTGTTAATATGTTCACCGCCAGCGGCCGTATGAACCTCTATGAGGGCAAAGGCTTCAGTAGAGCTGGTGTGTGTAATTGGCTGCCACTGTATTATCACGCGGGAATGTATAGTGTCCCATTATGTTATATCGCAGTGAACTGCGATAAGGAACGTCTCGGTTACTTACGTAACCTCGGTTCCTTAAGCAGGAACCAGATATAACAAGGTTGGCGTGTACAGTGTTACCTTGGATTGATTGTCTTGCTCAGTTTCTTTCCAAGGCAGATCTGAGGGCGCGTAATGATATTATAGTACTCCTGGCAGGCGGGGCCAGGAGCGCGCGCTGACAGATCTCGTGGCCTTTCAGGCGTGAATAGATAAATGCTTCGATTTGTAGCCATGACTGACGTCATGTACCATTATGTTATATCTGGTTCCTGCTTAAGGAACCGAGGTTACGTAAGTAACCGAGACGTTTCATGAGAGTCGTTTTCAAACACTACTCTCTAATGGTTTATTGCCTGTTGGGCACAAAGAAATGAATGTCATAAATGTGTTGGTGATACCACATCATACATTTCATAAAAACGGTTGGTGATCGTACATCATACGTTTTTATTGTCAGCCTTCAAAAAACATATATATTTATTTACCTACTTATTTTGTGGCGTGCAGTGTTCTTATCTACAAGTAAAATAGGGCAACCCAAATGTTTGAGGTGATGGTGCACCCTCTGGTGGTTCTCATTGGTTCTGCAAGTACAGATGTCTAACAGGTTGAACACCACACATATATGTGTGTGTGTGTACAACATGGCAATCATAAAACTGAATAATATAACTTTGGTCCTGCTGAGGGCAGGCCCTGTGGCCTGGTAAGCTACTTGCTATAGACAGCAATACATTAACATGGAATTAAATAGAAGCAGAATGTGCTTCTAACGCACCAAGCTGATATCTGGGATGTAATGAGACTTCTGACACTATGACCATGAAGGGGAAACAAATCTTTAACAGAACCTGCCACGAATTTACTCTGCTCCTAGATGCAATTATCAACGTAAAACCAGATACACTTGTTTCTCCTAATCCACATGTCATCATGGATAACAGGTCTGTGGTGTTTAATAGTGTGTGTATGTGTGGGTGTGAACTAAAAATGAAGACGGGTAGAGACAGCCGTTGGAGGCAGTGACAGCACATGTGCTGTTTTTTTATTCAATATGACTTTAATATGATCTAATAATAAAGCATAACCATTTATGTTAAAACAGCAAATAAAAAGACAAACGGTTCTTTCTCATTTCATGCTAGGAGACTGAAAACCAGGTAGTTGACAGCACCTTTACAAAGACTCTTCTTGCAGCAAACCATGGCGGCCTACACAATCATGAACAATCATGACTACCATGGTGTAACGGAGAACCCAATTGCCATAATTGGGGTCCTTAAGGCTGTTTATACGTTTTTGAATCAGATAGAGATTATTTGTTTGGCTAATAAAACGTTTGAGTATCTGGGCTCTTTATGGTCAATACTGAGCAATCTGTGCTTAAATATCACATATAGACCGATAACCATCTGATAAACGGATCACCTCTTTCTGTAGCCTTAGTGTCCCTTACAAATACACGTGAAGCAGAGACTGTTAGTATTGCAGCAGGAGAGGAGGTACCCTTACGCATAAATCAAAACACGCACACACACACACACACACACTCATTCATACTGGCACATATACAAACACACGGAGGAATGCCGCTTTTATTACTATATCTGAACATGCAATTAGGTGTGCGGGATTCCCAAACAGTAAACAAAAACATATTTATAGCAGCAACATACCCACAGACATCATACACACACACACACACACATACCTACACACACAAACGCGCACACACACACACACACACAGACACATGAATGTTTGTGAGAACACTTCTACAGTTACAGTGCCTTCAGAAGGGGAAGTTAGATTAATTATCACTGTCACAAACAAGCTGGCGTGCTCATCACCAGACACACACACACACAAACAAACAAACACACACACACACACACACACACACACACACACACACACACACGACAAGATGTGTCAGTTTGGTAACGAGTCTGATCAGAGCATGAGGTCAGTAACCGATGGCAACAGCTCTGAAAGCTCTGCCGGGATGTTGTCCGTCTTAGTGATGGGGTTGCCACGGAGATCTAGGCGGGTCAGTTTTGGGCAGGAGGCCAGTGGCTCAAGCTGGGAGATTTTGGAGATTTCTGGGTAGAGGGTCAAGGATCATATCTCATATTAAACAGTCAGTGTGTGTGTGTGGGTGTGTGCACGCAACACCCTCATAAAAGGCTCCGGTGTAATTACTTTGCTGTTCCCACAGGGCCTGATAAAGTCGACACACATTCCTGTCTGAGTCAGATGATCAGCATGATACTATCAACAACAGAGCGCTGGAGAAAAGGCTAATTACAACAGATGCAGTTACGTTTGCTCTAAAGGCCGAAATATGCTTCTACGACTGCGTTACTGCATGGTCACGCAGTTGCTTCTACGGACTCGTGAACATTTACAGTTCTCCGTCAGTTGGTGGGTGTCGCAAAGTAATAATAAAAAAAAGATGGCAGACCAAACTCCGTAGATGGTCGTATTTGTACATAAAAATAGTTTTTTGACTTTTTTTTGCTTCGATTTTTTTTTTAAGTTACAGAGAAATAGACACTGTGCAATGTAAAAACTCCGTTGTTGTAACTGAAAAAATACATCTGAGGGGATTTGCGAGGTGTCTGAGCCAGCAATCTAATGTACGCTACTACCCAGTAAACAGGGATGGGTTGGACCAATCATAGCCCTGCAGCTTGCGTGCGGCTTGCGTCGACTGGTCGGATAGTTACAAAATTCGCAAGAGGTGCTCGGAGGGGGTTCGCAAGGACGCAAGGGGCTCTTGCGTGTGTTGCGTGCTTGCGGGTCTGCGTAAAAGGTCGACCATAAATTAAGCTTAAAGGTTAGCAATCAATGTACCTGATAATAGGCCACTCTCGCACACCTGGGAATGGGGAACCTCACAAGAACATAACCAACCCTAGAACCCTAGAGCTGAGGGCAGTCAAACATGCACTCTGTCTCTATTTACTGGTTCTTGAGACTGTTGCTGATGAAAGAGTCTCACTTTGCATGCTAAAGGATACGGTTATTTTTCAGGGACAACTCCTCCAGCTTGGGCAGATTGGAAAGGCCATCCAAGCTCTCGATGAGGTTGTCATCAACCTCAAGGACCTGAAAAGACACAAACAGAGAGAGGGAGAAAATGAGGAGGAGAGAGAGAGAAAAAAAAAGGAAAGGCATTTTCGATTAAATAAGAGAAGATAGCCATTTTAAAGTTGAGGAAAGTATGCCTCTTGTCCTCTCTCTCACCTCTAAGCACTGCAGCATTGAGAACTGTGGCGGAATCCGGGAGAGCTGATTGGAGCAGAGGTTCATGTGAGTGACCAATAGCAGCTGGTCCAGGTGACACAGGGTGGAGAGGTTCTGCCAAAGGTATAGAGAGGAGGGGAGTTAAAGAGGGAAGTTAAAGCAGACACACATATACAGGCAGGGAGCAGGAAGTATGGAGTGCACTCTGAGGCTTAAGAGACTGGGGTGATGCGAGAATCATATTTTTGTATCACCAAAGGTAACATAACAATATTTTCACTTGAGGAAAATTCATGGATATTTTTACCTGCTTACACACACGCATATATACACACACACACACACACACACCTTCTCAGAAATGCTGAAGACTCGGACCTCGGCGTACTCCATCTTGAGGATGGTGTTCTCGATCATGAACTTACTGCACAGGTCACTGTAGTAGCTGGAGCGCATGGAGTCCACCTCCTGACAGAGAGAATTGATGGTGTGGAGGTAGGGGCAAAGCAAGGAGATGAGGAAAGATATTATAGATGCAGTAAATTAAATGGTGAGATATCTCTTGTGTACACTTGCGTCTCTTGTTAGGGTGTGTGTGAGTGTCTGTCTGCATGTTTGTGTGTGTGTGTGTGTGTGTGTGTGTGAGAGAGAGTGTCAGTCTGTCTATTACCTTGAGTTTCTGGAAGTGGGCCAGAGTCTCCTTCTCATAGCCCAGTGGATCCAGAGCTCTCATCAGGAGAATGATGGTCAACAGGCACCCTTCATAAAGAGAGGGAGAGACGGAAAACAGGTCAGGAGAATTCATAAACACATTTCAGTCAGCGCCATCTTCCAACAATGAACCATCTACACCTCCGCCCTCCCCTCTACACTCACACTCACACACTCACATTTGTTCTCTGGCTCCAACTCCATCAGCTGATTGCAGGACTGAAGCTCTGACTGCAGCACTGAGGTCTTCTCCACAGACAGCTCACTCCTGGGGGAGAGGGGGGGGGGGGAGGGGAGAATGAACAGAGCAGATGGATGGGCAGGTCAGCCCACACCCACTTATATACTCATGCTACTAGAGTCACTGGAGCTGGGGATCAGGGTGTACCATCTCTAACAGAATGTACTGATGGCCCATAACAGATAGGGTTAGAACGAGCAGATAAACTCACGCACACACACACTACCTGAATAGCTCCTGGTCTGTGGCAGTGTCCCTGCACCAACTCTCAGCTCGACCTAAACCAAAGTAAGACATATAGAGAATGGGATTTTAAGTCATATAGAGAAGGACTGTCACCAAAACATTCATAGACACACAGACACAGTCTTGTCTGAAGTAGTAGGTGCAACCCAACTAACTCACAAAACATCTGGGTAGGGGTGGGGCAGACACACACACACACACACACACACACACACACACACACACACACACAGTTTACCGGTGTAGAGGGCACACTCTCGCTTCGTGTACTTTTCAGTCCAGTGCACCGTGAGGTTGTGCTCATTGTTAATGTCACTGATGGTACCTGGAGGAAACTCACAAATCTGACCACAGAGTCAAGGAAAGACAGAGTTCTCTGTGTGTGTGTGTGTGTGTGTGTGTGTGTGTGTGTGTGTGTGTATGCACTGATGTGATGCACCAGACAGAGCGGCTACATTAGCAGAGTTGAAACAGCAGGTGGCATTTTTACTGACCTGAGCTAACACAGAACCTGTTTTTATCAGAGCCCCTGTCTATTGTTAAACTACATAACTGATAAAACCACATAACCCAGGTCTTCCTGCCTGCTCAAGGTCATCTCATGACCTTTGAACCTATCGTCAAGGATACCCACACTGGGCTGTGTCTCACGGAGGGTGGGGCGCTCCTCCACTCTACCTTCTGCATCTTTCCGTCCAACAACAACATCAGGCCCACAGCCTGAGCCTGAGAGAGAGAGAGAGAGAGAGAGAGAGAGAGAGAGAGAGAGAGAGAGAGAAAGAAGGGGGGGGGGGCATTATAAGAGGTAGGGGGGATAACAGACAAATATCCAACTGAATGTGTACACACTTATAGAAAGAGTGGAAATTGACTCAATAGTTTCCCTCATTTGTTTTTCTAATGATGAACTCACCAGGGAAAAGTGTCAATGTATTTTGCCATAATGAGCTCAGTTAACGAGTGAAGCACCCATGCAAGTTTAATTACCAGTGAGCATAATTGCGCTCAAAATTAACTTCCTACACTAATTACAGGACCTACATTTATAGCTTATGAGCAAGAGTAAGTGACTGTGTCTGTACGTGTGTGTACGTGTGTGTGTGTGTGTGTGTACGTGTGTGTGTGTCTGTACGTGTGTGTGTACGTGTGTGTGTGTGTGTGTGTGTGTGTGTGTCTGTACGTGTGTGTGTGTGTGTGTCTGTCTGTACGTGTGTGTGTGTGTGTGTGTGTGTCTGTACATGTGTGTGAGTGTGTGTCTGTCTGTACGTGTGTGTGTGTGTGTGTTTGGTTGGGTAGAATAATTTGTGAGGTTTGAACGACTAACTGATTTAGCCAGAAAGCACTCATGTGCTCCAGCAAACAGGTCAAATGAATTTGGGTAATTTAACTTTTCAGCAGAAATATAAGCAATATGACATATTATCAAGACTATCTTTAGAAAAAACAGGAAGGCAACACAAGGCATGTTCGCAAAGTATGAATGTTCTTTAGTCATCCACCAATCTGAACTATGACTGAACACGCTGTACAGAAGCTTGTTTTCTCCACTCCTTCCCGCTTCACCGCTTTGGTTATTGCAGATGGAGTGGTACTAGCTTGTGCATCATGGAAACATCAACAACAGCCTATGAAAAATGACATATGGGGCCCAACTTTGACGTTGAAATCGCTTGGCGGCAACAGACAATTTTGCCCGGGCGGGTTATTTATTGCTGGGTGATAAGACAAACTTCCCCCCGAGGAGTGGATTTTGGATATAGGCGTGACGACATTCTTCTTTGACAGGGAACATTTGAATGCGCCAATCACAAAACATCACTGCCAAAGTCTGATTTGTCTATCTGCCAAAAAATATCACATTCCCTTCATTAGATGAGTGGCGCATTATGCCCACATGTTTCTGTATTAGGACCAAGCCTGTGTTGTAAATGCAATATCTATCTCGGATATCCTTGAAGTTAACATATATCCTGGCATGCTTAAAAAAAATGTTTGTTAAAAAAGATTAAATCCTGTGAAAGAACTTGAATTAAATGCTCAGTCAGCAGTAAAGGAATGTCATCCATGATTTCAATACACAATATTGACTATTCTTGTTATTTTTATTAAAATACTGTACTTTAATTAGACTAAGGCAGGAGAACAAATGCAGCGCAAATGCATCTTCCACAAAAACAAAACAAAAATCTCTTTTCTTGGCGGCTATGGAATGCAGAAAGAGATTGCATTCAGGTCCGTCCAGGTGTTCAAGTTCATCAACATAAACATAGCTCGCAGCCTCCCATATCTTATGCATTCCCCATTCATGTAGGCTACTGATTACTGCTGCTCTTGCGTTTTACGCATCCGTTTTTTCCCTGTTTATGTTGCTAGTATATCTTCAAATATAGTCCCCTGTAGCCTTGTATTACGGGAAGAGTTCAGAGACTGGTCACTTTGTGCCGCGATACACCGTTTCCAGTGCCGTTCCTTAAGGGTATCCAGCACCATCTGCGATGCGCTTTGGATCTCCCCCACTGTGTCAAAACAGTGATCCTTTAGCATGAACTTCATCTTGGGGAAGGGGAAAAGGTCACAGGGGGCCAAATCTGGCGAGTAGGGGTGGTGGGGGGCGATGATCGTGTTGAAAACTTGCACGTGGGCATGTGCATTATCATGATATAAAATCTGACAATTATATGACAATTATGATGGAGCACCCGTATGCCAGTCATTTGTCATTTGCGTGCCCCTCGGGGTCAGACTCTCGACGCAGAGTTTTACTCTAACGTCCTGAAGCGTCTGATGGAGAACATTCAGCACAAACAACTTGAATTTGCTCGACAATGCTATTGGTCAGCTTTAACCAAACCTCTGACTTAACCTAAGCTTGGCCTGGCTCCGCCTGCTAAGTGCCTTTGATCAGAGCTTCACCGCTTGTGCAACAGTACGCATGCGCTGCCGTTTCAGCCAGCCGATTTCATCAAAATAGGGCCCATGGTGTTTGATGAGTCGTCAGCCATTTTGCTGCCTTAAAGGCATCTAACATCTACCAGTTTAAAGCAGTGTGGGTCCAGGTTAGCCATCCACCATCAGACACAGCCAGCTGATAAACAAAGGGACATGGGTTGTTGAAAACTGCCACTAGACTGGCCAGTGACACTTCAGATGAGATGGGAATCCGGCAAGGTCAACTGAAGAATTTGCCACTAAAAAAGTGCTTTTCGTTCTGTCCCATGGGTCCTCACTATTCAACTCAATAGTCACTGATCTGCTTCTGTGGGCACAGCCAAATGCAGACATCAAAAAGGAAGTGATGCAATGCCCTGACATACAGGTCTGTTATCAGCACGGGGGTTTCTCCCATCACCAAAGCAGAAGACGGCTCACCAAATTCGAAGTTAAAATCAAAGCGAAGGTCAACTTTCTTCATTGAGGGTGCTTAAATCCCATTTTAAATTCCATTTTTCATGAGCACGCCAGCACAACTGAGGCCACCAAATGGCAAGGTGACAAACTCTTGTCGGTGGAAACATGGCAAAGCACCTTAAAGATGCAGTAGATGCAGTTTCAGTTTGGTGATATTTGTGCTCAAAAGCCTAAAGCACCAAGTTGTTTATGGCCCGGTCCAAGCCACAGCCGGAGGACTGTGTGGACCAATTCCCTAAATTTGACAAAAAGTTGATGGGATGATAATTATGGACTGTACCTTTAAGTCAAAGTCTGGTGCTTAATCTTAAACTACAAATACAACAGCCTCAATACATTTGCCAAACACACTGCTGTTCTTACCGGTCTGGAGAAAGCCACAACCACTCGCTCTCCTTCACGACTCATGTAGACACAGCTGATCATCTCCTCACGCTCCGCTGGAGAGAAAACATGGGAAGAGAGTCAAGTCAAAAATAGCACGAGTTGACATGCTTAGATCCAAAAACAAATAACCTGGTGCACACAGGCACAGACACACACCTCTGCCCAAAAGCCAGCGGTAGTAGAACCAGGCACTCTGATCATTGGGGTCAGTAAAGAACGCATTCTGCACCAGCTCATATTCTACAGGAGAGAGAGAGAGAGAGAGAGAGAGAGAGAGAGAGAGAGAGAGAGAGAGAGAGAGTAAATGCAGAACATTACATATAAATAAGACTTCAGGATAGCACTCACACATAGGATCTCACACTAATATGCACCTTTATAAGCACTGGACCAGGCTGGATGTGCAACCACATGGAACTGTATTGCAAATGTATGTCCATCATTCATGTGATGATGATGATGATGATGTGCATGTGTGTGTGTGTGACCTTTTCTCACCTTTGAGAAGCTGCTCCTCACAGACGCGGTGGGAGTGAGTGTGGGGGGAGTTCGGCGGTGAGTTAGTAGAGGACTTGGGGCAGGTCACGGGGAGGTCAGGGGACTGCGGATGCAACAGGGGCAGCAGTGTACTGCGGTAATGCCAGCTGGAGTAGTTGGAGAAGTTAGACCCGATCAAACGATCAGTGAACTGCAGCTCCTGATCCACAGGCACACCCGACTCCTTCACCACCATACGCCGGTAATCCCAGCAATGGACTGAGAGAGAGGATTAAACAGACAGAGACAAGTATTAAAAGTATTAAAAAAAAGTGCAGAAGACAAGTATTTAAAAAGTGCAGAAGACATGACACCAACACCAGCAGCAGTACTGAAACTGATGACTTCTGCCCTTCCCCTACATGATATGCTATGTTTAGCATGTTATGATTTGTTTTGGACACCTTCTATTTTCATTTCCACATTTAATTTAAAAATGTCCCCCACCTCTAGTCTTACTACTTTCACTCCTCATTTATTTCCCCCCATTGTCCCCCTCATCCTCTGGGACTCACAGTTGCGGTCATCCCGGGCCAGGCACTCGTCACAGAGGCTGAGCTCCCTGGTCCAGTTGGGCTTGGGCTGCCGACCGCACACCCAGCCCCGGTGGTACCAGCAGCCGTACGACTTAGGGTTGACCCGCAGGCACGTCTCCAGAAAGACCAGTTCTGCATCAAACTGCTTCTGCACCTCATCCTCCTCTCTGAGAGTGAGAGAGGGGGGGGGGGGGGAGGGGCAGAGCGAGGAAGAGATGGAGAGAGAGGAGTGAGAGGGAGATGGGTAGCGATGAGGAGGAACAAAGGGAGAAAGTCGAAGAAAAGAAAAGAGTAAATAAGGGGTGGACAAGGCCCTGAGAAAAAAAGATGATAATTATACTGAAGATAACTGCAGGGCTGGGGATAAACGAGGGAGTAATGCCAACCTACAGCGCATATGGCATGCTGGGAGTTGTAGTTTTCTTACTTCACTGTCTCCAGATGCATCAGAATCTCCCTCCTGTAGTTCCACAGCGTGGCAAAATCTGGGTTAGCTGACAAGAGCTGCTGGGTCAGCTGCAGTGCCTCATCATCCATTGCCCCTTCTTTCCTCTACACGCAGGCAGGCAGGCAGGCAGACACACACGCACACTGAGTAAGGTACAGGATATCCTGTGCACAACTCATATTCAATGTGCAATGCCAATCCAATGCAATGGGTTTTCCCCTCCCTCATCTCTCACCATTTTCATTTTATTTCATTTTAAACAACTTAGTGCTACAGGCTTTTGAACACAAATATCAACCTGTCACCAAACTGAAACTGCATCTACTGCATCTTTAAGATGCTTTGCCATGTTTCCACCGACAAGAGTTTGTCACCTTCATTTTATCTTTCATTTTATCTCCACCCCCCCCTTCCTCCCCTGTTTCATAAGCTACACACCTTGTTGAAGCAGGCATCCCGTGTTGCCACGTAAATCTTGAGCTTCTTCTCCCTCTCTTTCCTCTTCTCCTCTTCCTGCTGGGCGGTAGACTTCAGCTTCACTCGTCCATGCTGCACAGGAGAGGAATGGAAGAGGCAGTTGGGAATACAGAGATGTGAACACAAATAAATAATTAATATGACAACAGAGGGAGGGAAGGAAGATGCACAGGTTACATGGGGACGAATATAGCCTCATAAATGAATTATGATTTTCATATTAGTAATCGTGCAGTTACAAAATAAGCACTCACCATTGTTGGGAGACGGCAAAGGATCAAATATAAAGATGAATCTGAAAAAGAAAAGACGTACACAGCATTACATTGGAATGCGTTTGCTAATGATACTTGTGTAAAATGTAACACTCAACGGTTTCAACTGAAGACCAACCCATGAGGAGGTTGATAAGTTACTATTGGCGTTACGCCAAACCCTTGAAAATGGTAAATTCTGTTAAACCACATAGCAACACAGTATCGTTTAACAGGTGGTCCCAATCGGCTGAGTCAAGCCGGTTCCCTAACGAATATGAGACAAACGGCCAGCCCATCATTATCAGTTATCTACCAGGATTCCAATCGTGTTTTCTGTCCTCACTGAAAAATATGTTGCCTTCTCACATTCACTTACATTGTTTTGCCAGTCGATGTCGAGTTGATGCAATGCTCCTCTGCAAACACACACTGTAAGGGCAGACCTTACCGTGTCAAAACAGATGAATTAAAACAGTTATTCTGGATAGAGTGATTTCTGCGTCTGTTGACGTATCTGGCTCTGACACTGCAACTACAATCGGACACTTCCGTCCCTTTGCAAATGACGTCAGCACTCTAGACTCCACTACGCCCTCTATTGTCCATAAACTTGAGAACCAAGTACATCTCAGCCCTACTCATGTCAAATCTAAAGCTTAGGAATTGTTTTGGTTTTGAACAAACAGTATTGAAACAACACAACGCATTTTTTTAGACTGTATCATCTAGGTTTTTTTTGTTTTTTCTTGTGTAACTGGCTAATATAAGAATATCACCATAGCTTACACATTTATTACCATAGCCTAAACATTTATCAAATTTGGCCTCTTGGCTCACATGAATTGATGGTAAAAATATGTTTACTCTTTATTCACAAATGTAGGCTTCTCCATGCCCCACTCAGCAAACGTTCAAGTTGTCATGTCAATCCATTATTAAACGTATGTATACTTGTGCACAGGGCCGGAGTGGGGCCACTTTTCAGCCCGGGAATTTGAGGCCCAAGACCGGCCCACTTTTTCCATGGTAGTGGAAATTGGATAAATGAAGCAACAGTTCAGCTCTTACTATCCTGTAGTTTTGTTTTTTTATTAATACCATGGTTCAACAAATAATGTCAAGGTTAAATTATAATCCACTTAAGGTGAGAAGTTAACAAAAATAATCCACTATTCCACAAGGATAGGTTGATAAATTAACAAAAGCAGAAATAAATAAATAAAGCATTTGAAACGTATCCCACTCTTCAACAAAGAGGCATATTGAACTAATGTTTACAGTTCAACTCACATTACAGTCTACAGTTACATTGCGAATAGCACCAACAGCATCTACAGCATCAGTAACCGCCAGTGCACTGGTTTCAGCCACTTTATCTATAACTGTGTCGTTGCTTATAGACATGAGGATTTCCTTCTCTGTGCACATTAACATGAAAGCCTCCAAGTTGTCCTGACTCAATTAACTTCGTAGCCTATTCTTCACAAATGTTAAGGTTGAGAAGCTTCTCTCACATGCAACCTGTGTGATGGACAAAGTCAACAGAAATGTATATGCTAACCCAATAATAATAATAATAATAATAATAATAAAACTTTATTTATATAGCACCTTTCATGCAAAAGAATGCAGCTCAAAGTGCTTTACAGCAAATACATAATATGCACAAAGAAATTACATGCACATAAAAATAGACATCAAAGAAACATAACTCAGATACAGTGCAAAAAAAATAAAATTATAATTATAATTATAGAGATATATTTAATCTAACCCCTTAATATCACCAGTAGAGATTTAAATTAAATTAAATAAAAATTAAAAGTATTTATATATATATATATATATATATATATATATATATATAGTGCGAAATGGTAGCTAGTTAAAGGCTAATGTGAAGAGGTACGTTTTTAGTTTTCTTTTAAAGATGTTAAGCGAGCTGGCTTCCCTGATAGGCAGTATGTTCCATAGCACTGGGGCGTAATTGACAAATGCTGCGTCCCCGATTTTCTTACGGCTTTTGCTGGGAACCTCCAATAAACCAGCATTCGATGATCGCAGTGTTCTTGAGGGCAAGTATTTGACAAGGGAGTTTGCAATGTAACTTGGTCCTAGCCCATTAAGGGTTTTGTATATTAGGAGAAGGACCTCAAAGTCAATTCTAAAAGTTACTGGAAGCCAGTGCAGAGCAGCTAAAACTGGACTAATGTGCTCTCTCCTCTTGGTTCTGGTTAATAGCTGAGCTGCAGAGTTTTGAATGAGCTGAAGTCTCTCAGTTGTTTTTTTTGGGAGGCCAGTAAGGATTGCATTACAATAATCAAGACGGCTTGAAATAAAGGCATGAATCAGTTTTTCAGCATCTTTTTGATTTATAAATGGCAGGACTTTAGCTATGTTTTTAAGGTGGAAAAATTATGTTTTCGTCACCTTGTTAATGTGAGACTTGAAGCTTAAATCTGAATCTAAAATAACACCAAGACTTGTAACCTCCGATTTAATCAAGGGAGTTAATTTCCCCAAATTATTAAACAGCATTTCTCTTTTTGTTTTAGGGCCGACTAGTAGGATCTCTGTTTTGTCCTCGTTTAACTTTAAGAAATTATTGCTCATCCACTTATTTATCGCCAAAAGACAGGTAGTAATGGAGTTTATTGCTGCAGCATCATTTGGCTCAGCAGAGATGTACAGTTGCGTGTCATCAGCATAACTATGGAAACATACATTGTGTTCTCTAATGATGTCCCCAAGTGGCAGCATGTACAGTGAGAATATTAATGGACCAAGGCAGCTCCCTTGTGCAACCCCAAAGCAGATGTCATGTTTCTTAGACACATGATCTCCAAGCCTGACATAAAACTTTCTCCCTTTGATGTATGTTCTGAACCAGTTTAATACAGAGTCAGAAAGCCCAACTAACTTTTCAAGACGATGAATTAGGATGTCATGATCAATAGTATCAAATGCTGCACTTAGGTCTAAGAGGACCAGGATTGAGACCTTATTTGCATCCAAATTTAGTCTGAGGTCGCTGATTACTTTAGTAAGAGCAGTTTCAGTGCTGTGGCATGTTCTAAAGCCTGATTGAAATTTCTCCAATGACATGATAAGCATCTGTGAGGAGGTTGTACTGTGAGAGTATTAAATGGACACAAATGGCAGTTTTTGCAGGAGGAACAGGTCCTGCTTTCAAGCTCCATCTCTGCAATATTTTGCTTGCGAATAGGTTGACAACGCTACAACGATATTACAGTTTTTCGATTGCTTAAACACAATTTTGACTGCTTTGTTTTGTTTTTCAATACACCTCACACAATTAACACAACCACACACCCAATGAGCAAAACACCTCAGATCCATTGCAAAATGAAACACTCTTGTAAAAACTATACACTAATTTAACAAAACCATATTTTGTTACCATATGAAACACACACGTTGCATATGACTGAATTTTGTTTGTACCACTTACACACTGCTGTTATAAACCTAAAACACTTTTAGCAATTCTACTTCTCAGTGATTAGAGTAGTGTAAGGGAAGTACACAGAGAAAGTGCAAATATACAATAAATTCAACAAACACTACACAAGACCAATGCTGCAGACTAATGAAAATATTATTTACCTAATTCTCTCCATATACCCAAATCAGTCAACATGTCAACATGGAGGATCACAACAAAACATGTCCCAGTTTTCATGCTACTTCAGTAGTGTGCATAACACTGTCAGCTCAGCAAATATCAGACAAACGTAAAATGATGTTTCCAGTACCGGTTACAATTCCTAAAAAAAAAGATACTGAAAATACAGTACAAATAAAGTTGTTTCATTTTAGCCTGATGTCTTTTTAGGATGTGTGCCAGTGTTGACTGAGAGACCTGATGGACATTACTGTATTGAAAATGGCACGGCCACCGATAATGTTGGCTTGAATTTCTCTGAGCCTGATAGCATTATTTGCCAAAACCATGTTTATGATCTCTCGATCTTGTTCTTGCGTGAATATGGGCCCCCGTCCTCCTTTCAAGTTTATTTGATACATTTGGTCTTCTTCTTCTTTGAGCACGTTTTCCTCCTGCTTCAGGTCTTCCTCTTCCTCTACATCCACCTCGACCTCTGTGGATTCCCCCTCTCACCCTCACTCTTCTTCTTCTGACTCCTTCCATTTTGGTTGAAGACAGATGAACTCATCTGCTGCATTTCTATAGTTCTTAAACCTGTTTGGTGTGTCTACAATTAAGCAATCATGTGTTTGCGCACCTGATGGCTGTGTTTAACTAATTGCCACAAAGTGTGGTAATTTGACTTGCAGTGCTTTGGAATTGCAAGGAAATGACATCTTGTGTGTTTAGTGTTTTGCAAATCACTTGTGTGTATTGTTTCGCAAAAAGTGTGATGTTGACATGTGCTTATAGTGGTGCAAATCTGAGCCGTTGTTTTGCTCCTTGAGTGAAGGTTTTGATAATTGTGTAATACTTTTGATTTTAGTGTTTATCCAGTCGTAAAAAACTTTAACCAACGCTACAACGTTAGCCGAATAGTTACGTTGCTTATCATTAGGACTATGTCTCTCTTTACCAGTTGCCACTTGTGTTTGTCCTCTTGAAAATAAATCGGTAAGCTTGGCACATTTGGCAGCATCCTCCTCCAATGCCTTTCTATTTTTCAACCTGGCTTTTTCAGCCCCTCTTCCTCCCATCCATCCTCCCTGACGCGTATCGTTGCGGTAGGGCCGGCCCAGCTATCGGTAGTCTATCTGAGAAAACTTTTTGGAAAAGACAGGCTATGGACCCAACCAACTCTGTTTGGGAGGGGAGAACTCCCTCGCATGGTACAACACATGCAGAGGCTGCGGTGTCAGAATGCGGAACGTGTGTAGCCTACTTTAAGAGAAGATGGACTAACGTGACAAATGTCAAAAAATAAAATTCTCGACCGGCCCAGAAGTGAAGCGGCGTGTGTGTGGTGTGTGTCCACATAAGCCCCACTTGGATGGGGGATATAAACGGAAGATAAACGTCTTTCTTGGCTGTTACCACATCAGAAGTCACTTTTCTGCAGAACTAGTGTTTATATTTGTCTTCAGATAAACTTCAATTTCAGTTCACTTTATGGACCTTGTGTGCGCTTGAGCTCAAGGGACACATGGACCTGTTGAGTATTAAACAGCCTACCAGTTTATCAACTACCAGCTTCATCTGTCATAAGACATTCTAAACTGTTTTATGCGAGTTAAAATGTCAAGCTGTCATTTTCTTGTGTTTTAATTATTGGACAAGTCCCTTCTAATCTTTTCTTGTGTGGAATGCTCTGAAATGTGAAGTTTTATGTCACATCAACCTAAAGTTACCATAGGCTGTGCTTATTGTTATCTAATTGTGTAAGATGAACAGTAAGACTCCAGCTGGATAGGACTGCTATGGGTAAACATTATAGAGCAGTGAAGTGTCTCAATGTGTATCCAAGCAGCAAGCAATAACCACCAGAGAAGGTTGTTGTTTTTTCAACCACCTTTAGAGGTCAGCATAAACCTAATTGCATCCCTCCACTCCATCCATCCATCCAAGAGTCAAATCAACCCACATGGAGATGTGAGAATGCATCCGTTAAGAATAGATACAAATACATCAGCGGGACAACAGGTGGCCCTCAATGCTGGATAAACAAACTGACAAAAGCACTGAACAGATCACAAGGCACGTCAGAGAGGAAGAAAGAAAAACAAGTTTATTTATTTTTCATTCTGTGTGGTATAAGGCATCTGGGATCAGCGCTGACTAAGAAATGCAGACAAGCTTTTACTGTTAGACAGAGCATGGCACGCACAGGTAAACACAGGCTAATGCAGCTGACAGGGCTACTGCAGGTCACTGGGTCTTTGACCATGACCCCAACATGTGACACTGGCATGGGGTTCACACATATAACCGAAACATTCAACAGGAAGTTGGTCCACCGACAGCAATGATAAATGTCCATTTGGATTCCTGTCATCATTTTGGCCACTCTGCCACTATAATTAGAAAAAACATGGCAGAGAAAGATTTGGAGAAACATAATGCCTGTAGACTGTGCACATACCAAGCACATCAAAGTACTGGATGGGTGTTAAAAGTAGTCAAATGATCATCATTTGGCCCAACAGTGTCTCCTGTGGGATACTTATCTATGCTGAGGATGGAGTCACACACACACACTTTCTCTCTATCTCAGACATACACACTCTCACACACACAGCAATTTCAGCAGAGGTTGATTAAAACTTGTAATACAGTCCGCCATTACATTTATTTTTACAGATACAAACACAAACTTAACCAGCTATACATTATTATAAATACATACATTCTTATCTTCAAAATGGTGAATAGAAACCACTTTGCACAGACGTTTAATAAATAGAATATTCCAGAAAGGCAAAAGACGGGGATAGAAAAACAAAAATTGGATGAGAGCAAAGCCTGTAAACAAAGATGAAGAAAACAGAACAGAGGACAAGGTGAAAAGATGTAGGGTAAAGAAAGAGAGAGAGAGAGAGAACGTTATGAGAAGACACACAAAGCAAGTGTCACAGTGTTGGATAGGAGCGATTCAATCAGGAGAAAGGACCGCAAACAGGCTCTGCAACACACAAAATTAAATCCTTGCTTTTTGCACTTGCATCTCGCATCTCGCAATTCCATATCTTTTTTTATGTCATATGGGAATTTGATAAACAGCACAAAGTATCCAAAAAGGCTTATTGTGGGTAAATCTCTCCTTCTCAGACACCCCCTCGGGCGTGGAGTGGACCTGTCCCTGATCTGTCAAGAATGTGCATCAGAGTTAGATCCGTCTTTAGGGCAGCCACCATCTGGAATAACCAGCCAGTTTCATCCCGCTGATTCTTCACATCAAACTCCAGTTCACCTATGGAATTGTTCCAAATCTGTCATAACCAGTGACCTAAAATAACTGTCACTGGTCATAACGAACAGGATAGAAATCCTATTCTTAGAAATCGACATTAGCATACTAGCTTTGTAATGTTAGCCTAAACCTCAACAGCTCAGTTTTTGTGGTGAGCTTTGTTGTAGAACATTTTACTGAGAACCAATTTACCTGAGCAGATTTTGATCTGCACCAATCAGAGAACTATGTGGAGAGCTTTCTGCTATAACAAAGAGGAGGTGACATCATTTGAAAATCTTGACCTCACAATAATAGTTGTGATTGAACAGGGTGCCACAATTGAGTCGATTATTTCAAAAGAAAAAAAAAAATAATAATTCTGGAATGTTTGCTAAAATCTCAGCATAATGTAATTTTCTTTCATCTCCTACTGCAAGTGGGCTAAGTACCTCTGCTGCAAGCTAATCCCATTACTTTCAGTACAAAAGTTGCTGCAAGCCTGTAAATGACAGCGCTTATCCAAACCCATCCAAACATTTTGACACCCTAATGAATGCAGTGGCAATTTATGGGATGGCATTGACTGGCCACAGGTACAATTGTTATGGGTGGGAAAAGGGTGAAGGTCTTGCTACAGGGTGGGTATTGTAAAGTAGCCACCCATAAGGTATTCTAGTAACAACACAGGAAGAGAACCACAAAAAGAGGAGATGAGAAAAAGAGAATGAGAGAGAGAGAGAGCGGGAATAAGGGTGTGTCAGGGAACTAAAAGGGTGTGTCCATTTGGCTGCCTTTGGCTCCCACGGGGACTGTGCCATAGCTGCTCTCCTGCCATCGAAGCCAACGGCCCTGCAGCTCAGACTGGACCTGCACAACACACACACACACACACACACACACACACACACACACACACACACACACACACACACACACACACACACACACAGAACGAAACATCTTCAGTTGCTGAAAGATATAGTAGGTTTTCAGCTCATTACACAAAAACACTGGTACACACAACAGAAATATATTCACAAACAGTCACATGGTCACACACACACACACACCACACACACACACACACACACACACACACACACACACACACACAAACAACACACGTACACATACAAAGACACTGCCACTTACCTCCTGGTTGAGAAAGCAGTATAAGATTGCCACAACAAGACCCTGAAATGCACCCGAACAGAAAGTCACAGAAGGTCATGCGTTTCATCTTACAAACAGATAATGAGAGACAGAGAGAGAAAAGTTTGTGTGTGTGTGTGTGTCACAGGTGATAAAAGTCTGATTGAAATCAAACTCATTGCCGGTGTTCTGCCATGTGTCTCTACATCAGAAAAAACATTGTCCTCCATTCTATTTTAGTGTAATAAGGAAAAGAGGTGATTGAAACTGGAACGCACACACACAGACACACACACACACACAAAAGCCAAAAATCTAGAGCAAGCCTATTACACGAAAAACCTCAAATGGATCAAAAGACACTTACACACACATGCACCACTTACATGAATATACACCACCCACACACTGACATCAAGTGCACACAGACGCACATTCAGATGCATATACAGGTTACAATATGAGTTTCACTTTTTGAATCGAATTACTGAAATAAATCAACTTTTTGATGATATTCTAATTTATTGGGCTGCACCTGTAATTTATTGGGCTGCACCTGTATAGCTATTGCAAATTAAAATATCTCCACTTCAGGGATCTCTTGACAATGTAGGGAGCCTTTATCTCTTACCATCTTGCTTATTAAGACTTGGAGAGCCAGGCTGTCATTCATGGCTTTCCAGTTTAGCTGCTAAGATCCTAAATAGTACTCAGGTGAGAGTTAGCATCTCTCCTATCTCAGCCTACTTGAAAGGTGGAACATGTAGGTTTCCCCCCCCCAGACCTAGTGAAATGATCATATATCCTATATGTCTTGATTCTTGGTTTCAGATTTTCATGCATGCATATTCATTTGTTAGGTCAAGCAAAATGTAAAAATATAATAGAAAGCTTAAATCAAGGTGCAGACAATTACCGAGCAATTTTTAATTATACTTTTAAAGTTACATTATTACTTTACGTCTCAAACATGTGTTGGACAGCAATAACAACATACAGCACCTGATACTAATCCATACCAATTAAAGATAGGAGTGAATTCATGTTTCATTATTTGTTGTTAATATATTACAAAGATTGGCATCTATCATGTAGTTTCAGCTTTTTGGAGCCCTAATTCTTCCCCTAGGCTTGAGTCGCGCCATTACATTGGGTGTTAAAAGGTCTCACCAATCTCTGCCGCAAGGCTTTTGAACCTTTGAACTCTACATTATGTCTTCCTGTGCTGTTGTGGTTTTTGAATAACATGTTTTTCAGTCTTTCCCCTAGTAGGCCTCCATGACGTCTGAGGTGGCTCAGTATTTATCCTAATGTTTTTATACTGCCACATCTGTAGTCTTCTGAGTCTTCTGTATTTGCTGTTTTATTGTGTGTTTGGCCTGTGTCCATTTATGCATTCAATATACTTTAATATATGGTAATGTATGTACCATATTAATTAGCATTAGTCATAAAATTGACTTGATTTGACTTTGCTGTGCAAGACATCTGTTAATTTTTAAACACTTCACAAACAAATTATACTTGATTTAACTTGATTTTGCATAATTATACTTCACCACACACCCAGAAATTATGCTTTGTCACCTGCACATGCACACACAAACACACACACAAACACACACACACAAAAGTACACACTTCCACAAACACTCCCATAGCTGCTGTGTTAAACTTCACCCTAGATGCTAATGACACCAGAGCCAGCATGAGTCTCATTATTCCATCCTTTTCTCCCTCCCTCTCTCTGTTTCTCTCTTTCTTCCCCCCTCCCCAGCCTCCTTTCATCCGTCTCCAAATGGTTTTTGAGGGGAATGCAACAGGATAAGCCTCTGGCACCCCTATAACTGGCAAGATCAGAGCCAGTTATAGCTGGGAGCATAACAACCAAAAAAGAGCTGCATAGCACACCACCCAATCCAACCCAGCACAACACTGCACTGCACAACACAACACAACACAACACAGCACAGCACAGCACAGCACAGCACAGCACAGCACAGCACAGCACAGCACAGGACAATACAGCACAGCACAGCACAGCACAGCACAGCACAGCACAACCCAACCCAACCCAGCGAAGCACAACACAACACAACACAGCACAGCACAGCACAGCACAGCACAGCACAGCACAGCACAGCACAACACAACAGTTGACAGAGCCAAATAGAATGCAGATTTTTGCATTTTGGAGTTGATCCTGATCACACAAACACACAAGTGAACAATAGAACAGAACCAGATAGAAGTGTTCAGACAGAACTGGTCAGAACAGCACATTCTGTCCCTGTGATAGAACAGCAGAACAGCAGAGCAGCCCAACACAGAGAGGCTCATCTTGGCCTCACATGCCCCAACAGAGCTCATCACCAGGCCCAGCAGGGCACAACACAGGAGAGAAATAAACAAAACAAAAACAAAACAAAACAAAACCACATGACACGACAGAACATGAAAGATCGTGAGAAAACGTGAGAGCTCACTGAGAAATGGGGATTGGAGGGGGGGGGGGGGGGGGGTTACCTGGAAAGAGCCAAGGCAGAGCTCGACGCACAGCCGCAGACTCATGTTGAAGTGATCCGGCAGGAAGTTGAACACCATATAGTGCGTCCCGAAGAGAGGGATAAGCAGCAGGGTGGACTTAGTCAGACGCCTGAAGCGGGGGAGGGAGGGGGACGGGCGTGACGGAGAGAGAGAAAGAGTCAATAGAACGACAGAAAGGAGAGAATAAATAAAAGGAGACATAATGAGCTGAGAGCTGCCCCCTTGGTGCCTTAAGTAGGCGGTGAACCTGAGATGAGGCTGGCAGCGTGAGTTAGGGGTCAGTGTATGAGTGCGTGAGGTCAGGGAACACATGTGAGAGGTGTTGCTAGAATGATACACTGCTAGAATAATTTTCATCCACCACACAAATCACATACGCTGGATGATAAGATCTTGCGCAGAGCAAGTTGTGGATTATGAGCATTTGAGAACAAGCTGTGGGCCACAAGCATATGGGAATAAGATGTGAACTCCCAAAGATGACATTTAGTAAGCGTGTGTGTTTGTGCGTCTGTGTGTGTGTGTGTGTGTGTGTGTGTGCATGTTTTGTTTCATGCAGTCTGTTCTGTGTTCGGTGAGCAGCTGTAGCTGCATATTCATGAGATATCTAATGTCTTTTCAGTGTGAAAACAAAGGGACTACCTGTCTTCATCACACACACACACACACACACACACACACACACACACACACACACACACACACACACACACACACACACACACACACACACACACACACACACACACACACACACACACACACACACACACAAGCAATAGCTCTTGATAAGCCCTATTTTCATGTCAGTGCTTATTGATTCACTGGACGTGACGGTAGGGTAAAGCATATATACAATCTAACGAACCACTCACAAGACAGATGGTCTGAGAGGCCACACACACACACAGAGACACACACACACACACACACACACACACACACACACACACACCGGTACACATGTGCAACCACTACAGAAGATATCCACATACACACCAAGACACAGAGGGGCAGATGTGTGAACGTTAGAGAGTGCAGCATCTACAATGACTTGGCCAGTCCGCAATGCACGCTGTGAATTTTCTGTTGAGTTGTACTAAACCTGCGGCTGATTGCATAATCAACATCTGTCACCGCCCTTGTATCATAATTTGCGGCACCCGCATTTGAACTGTGTCATTCAATTACGGGTGCAATTGAATGGAATCATGGAACCGCGGACCGGCGTTGAGAGGAATCAAATGTTTAGCGAAAAGGAAATAGATATACGTGATATCAAACAGAGAGATAATACTGGCCAATTCATCACCACCTAAAAAAAATACTATTCGTACAGCTGTGACAAACCAATTCAATAGTGTAGCAGGCATCTACACGTAGGGAAGTGGATAAAGTGAAAAAGCGATGACAAGACATAAAAAGGCAAACGACAGTAATGGTTGCTTTTAACATGTTCCAAATGAGTAGAACTGTTGCTTAGAATACTGAGTCCACCAATTATACATAAGTTCAAAAAGCGCAACATAGCCGGCAGAATACGGGTCTTGCCATGTGAAGTCTGTTCATGCAAACCTAAAACAGGCGCCAACATGTTAGTACATCTGCGAGAGGGAGTGACAAACACGAACACACACACACACACACACACACATACACACACACACACACACACACACGCATACACACATGCACACACGCACACAGACCGGTAGTGGGAGGAATTGTTGAAGTGGATGAGTCGTGGGTTCAGCTTCTGTACCAGGATCCTGATGATGTTCATGAAGAGCAGAAAATTCACCTGTGGAGAGATTCAATCACAAAGACTCTGTACGATAAGGTAAGTGTGTAAGAGGGGTAAGTGTGTGTGTTTGTGCATACTTGTGTATGCGGGCATGCTTGTGTGCACTCTCTGTGTGTGTGTGTATGTTTTTGTGTGTGTGTGTGTGTCAGCCTGCATATGCTTGTGTTTTCTTGCATACAATATGTGTGCCCCACTCACTCCTATGGAAACCACGATTGGTCCTTTGATGATCCACCAGTAGGGAGATTCCTCATTGATGTCCCAGCATCTGCAATGAAATTGTCACTATCAATCACATCTGGATGCATAAAAGGACCACACACACAGACACACACATACACACACATGCACACACACACACACATAGAGCCAAAAAGCTGACATTCTGTGGCTGATTCATCAAGGGACCAGTCAATGGCTGCTGGACTGATGAAGCCTCTGCTGATACATCTGCACTTCCCACTGATACTCACTCTGTGTTCTCAAAACCCAGCCTGGAGCCGATCCACAGCAGGATGAACACAAGCGGGACACCTGTGCAAAACACACACACAGAGAGATAGAGAGAGAGAGAGAGACAGAAAGAGAGAGAGAGAGGTAATGGAAGACATGAATGACAAGTGAAGGAAACATTAGTGAGTGAATGCTGAGAGGTGCCAACATAAGGTCCAGCCTGAGTGTCGCCTGCGAGGATATATTCTAATGCGTACCGACATGTGTAATTGGACGGATGCTCAGGCTGAGGCGAGTGAGGGGGATTGAGATGAGGTGTTAGATGAGCGCTTGAGGCAAAATTTCCGGGAATTGCTTTTCGTTGACGTTCTGCAAACTAACTCCAGCCTTCACCGTAGGCTGTCTTATGAAATGCGGTTCTTTGGCAAAGGATATCAGAAAACAACTCTAGTTAAGAGAAGTGCCTTTTGTGCGCACACCTGCACACACACACTTAAAGGGATGTTTATATTTTCTTTATCCTGCAGGTGGAAAACTCAAGCTGTGATGAAGTCAAACCAGCCTGCGGGAGATCAGAATGAAAAGCAGGGGCTTTTAACATAATGGAAGCATGCAGCACTCCAACCAAAAAGTGGTTTTAATAAATATTACAAATTAAGCGCTGGAAAGTGTTCAGGCAGCAAATCACACCCCCGCATGCTCTTTGAGATTTGCGCCATCCCAAAGGAGTTGCATTCAGAATCGCACAAAAACAAATGAACTCAAATGAAAGCTTTAAATGTGGTTGAATAAAATGACACAGTTCCAGGATGTTATTTCATTAAAGGATCAAAGATTTCTAATGATGTGTTCACAGTTGGGTAAAATTGGCAGCCATTTTGTTGTTTTTCTACCCATCCCCTTCCGAGACAATCTGATAATTGTTGAATTAATTGAACGGATAATGACCATGACAATGACTGGTTTGGAAGATTTGTAATGACATGTTGTCAGTTTAACAGAGCATGCAGGACACACCATGATAATCAAAATGATGAGCAAACAACTAAACATTTTTCAAAACTGGTGCCAAAGGACACAGTCTGTTGTTGGAATGCAGACCGTAGACATACACACCACCTATTTAACTTCATACCAATCAAGCATCGTCACTCCGACAACCCTTTCTGTAAGAACTAATGAATGCATGGTATCCTAAAACAAAAACATGAGACATAACTGCTGTTTTTGTAGGCAAACAAAGTGCCTACTGTATCTGGTTGAATAAAGTAAAGAAGACAGCTTATATAATGAGGTCAGTTCACCAGAGGAACATCCATATTCAGTTCCCTCCACATTTAAAACGTCTCTCATTTCAATCTCCATATGCAATTATAAACCATCAAATTTGCACATGTTTTAGTCAAAGTAGGTCTGAGACGAGTAGGAAGAGCTGGAGAAAGTAAGTGATAACACATCCTGCACATTTCTGCACCTGATGAGAGAAGATAGCAGCATCTAAGCTGGATAAGTTAGGAGCTGATGTTCCCATGAAGCAGTGTGTGCTACCACTGGACAGGAAATTAAGGCCCAGCATGTACACCTACTCACACACACACACACACACACACACACACACACACACACACACACACACACACACACACACACACACACACACACACTCACGTAAACACACGTAAACACAAACTCAAACAAGCATACACCTACATACACCAAACAAGCATGAGGTTTCGTGTGGGATGGCTCACCCCAACCCAGTAGGCTAAAGGCCCACAGGCACCGCCAGCTTGGAGGAACTGCCACAAGCAGGAGAGAGTTTATGTAGAGCGCCTCCACCAGGAGCCAGGAGAAATTACACATCACACAGTAGTGGCAGAAAACCACAGCTGCCTTACATGCTGCCTGCAGAGAGAGAGAAAGAGAGAGAGAGAGAGAGAGAGAGAGTGAGAGAGAAACACAGAGAGAGAGGGGGGAAGATAGAGGTAGATAGACAGAAAGGGAGAGAGAGAGAGAAAAATTACAACTTCAGGCTTGAAGATGAAGACAGCATGACTTGAGGGAATTGTTTGTGCCTCATGAGGTAATTGTTTGCTTTGTCTTAATTAAGTGTGCCATGGCTGTAAGGAGGAGAATGAAGCGACTAGATGACAGGTGTGCAGTCATTAGCGGACTCACTGTGGAAAGGGCGCAGTGGTCCATATCCTCACTGAACAGCGTGGCGTCTTTGATAAACACACCCACGGATTTTAGAATGAAGGTGAGAAACAGCTGAATGTGGATGTAGTTACGTGCACAGTGGAGCCTTCTGTCAAGGGTACACACACACACACACACACACACACACACACACACACACACACACACACACACACACACACACACACACACACACACACACACACACGAATACATTCAGCAATTAATGAAGGAGACTTTGCGTGTGGTTCCAGCTTCTTAATTTTAACATCCATATAAATTCACATGTTTTTTTCTAAATAAACAGCACGTTTTTGAATAGTTGTTGACATCCATAACGTCACAAATTGAGAATAAAGTTTATAAAAAAAACCTGGGTTACAAGAGACGGCAGTCAGGTGGATGAGTGGATGGGTGATGGGTTGTCTGTGTAATGATCCTGACACTGCCACAGTGCAGGTCAGCTCTGTGTCTTATCTGTGGAGAGGTGTGCTGACTGCTCAGGCCTTATCTTGCTTGAGGAGTAATGCTATCAGGCTATGAGCAGCCGGCTGGCAAGCTCCAGTGGAGAGGACCAGACTGATCTACACACGTAAGGAAAAGGTGAACTGAGAGACTGGCAACTTTAGATAAGAGGCTATGGTAACACGGGGACATCAAGGAATAGTGGACATTTCTGTATGCTCTGCATCCATATGCATATAAGCTGCGGCTGGATCTTGGGGTTTTGATGTCGTTTATGAAAAATGTGGCTGTGTGAAATATTTGCTTATCCTTGTGCTGAGAGGAAAAGAACTGTGTTGATGTGGTGTTATACATATGGAGTAGGTAGTTGTGAAAAACCAAGGGTTTTTGAAATGCACAAAAGCAAAGTCCTGTAATCCTCTGTCTGAGTCTGGGTAGACAAATGAAATGCCACATCAGTTGTCTTAATGCCATTCCCAGACAGCTGGAGCCAATTCTGCACCTCAGTCACATCAATAGAACAGAAATACCGCTGTGTGACAGACACCATCCAATCAAAAGTCTGTAAAATGGCCACAGAAAAAGCAGCTGTTCTACTTTGCAAATTACCAAGTCTCTGCCCACCTTTCTCTTAAGGTAGCTATAAATCACAATGTGGTACCCAGTGTAGATTGTCCCAGAAGACATTTACTAGGATTGACTGGATCTTTGACAGCAGGTGAGTTAGAGGATCCGCACAAGCTAGACAATGTCAGAGGGAGGGTGCTACCAACATGCCTATAGCTTATGTCAAACAGGGTTTGCCAGTTGCAATTACAGCCTGGAATATATAAAATCATTTCTGAAAGACACAAAAGAGGGGAGTAATGTCCGCATTGATGTTTACTATGAAAATAAGATATTTATGACTGAGGGCAACTTTACTGAACAGGAAGTTTACCCTGACCAAGTTTAACGTTTTGTTAAGTAGTAATGATGTTTAATGTTAAAGCCTAATTCTCTTTGTTTATTTTGAGATTTTTAGGGAATTTTTAGTTTAATTAAATCAATATTTCCATTTGACAAAGTGGCCGCCTTATTTTTTCAACAATCCTTTCACAATTCTTTTGAATGAACAATTCATTCCCTAAAAATCTCCCGAGATATTTAAAAAAAACTCCTGGTCCAATTGAACTCATCTTGGAGACTTGGCTCTCCATCTGACCAGCATAGCTACACTTTTGAACAAGTTTTCTACTGCAATACAGCTCTATTGCTTCTTTCTCTGGCTCCATTTCAGTTCAAAGAAGTGACATGAATTTCAACCATAATACAAAAAGAAAATAATGCATGAAGAGTTGTGTGCACACTAGAATCATAAACAAAGAGAATTAGGCTTTAACATTAAACATCATTACTACTTAACAAAACGTTAAACTTGGTCAGGGTAAACTTCCTGTTCAGTAAAGTTGCCCTCAGTCATAAAATATCTTATTTTCATAGTAAACATCAATGCGGACATTACTCCCCTGTTTTGTGTCTTTCAGAAATGATTTTATATATTCCAGGCTGTAATTGCAACTGGCAAACCCTGTTTGACATAAGCTATAGGTTAACAGGTTAACCAAAAACTACACTCTCCCTCTTGTTATCCATTGCACTTAGATCAAAGAAACAGTTGCTCTTTTAGCTTTTCTGTTTCCATGTTTACCACTTTCTTTTTTGCAGTAGGCCTACTTTAAAAAAAACTCCATTTCCATGAAGGAGGATTTATTCTATCTAGATCAGAACCTGATCAACATTTGCTACAGAATCATTCCCATTCTGTGACTTATCTGTACATTCAGGCTCGGCATTGTCCACTATGTTTCCCCCAGACGATGATTCTGCCACCATTCTTCTCCAGTCTCGGCAGACTGCTCCTCTCCCACATTGCCATTAGGCCTACCGCCTTCATTATGTCTATATCCAATTTCCCCCTTTTTCTTCGGGACAAGCATATACGAGGTGTCCCGTTTGGCCCAACCAAAATAACTTCATTACACCTCTTGTTGCATAGACAACATAATTAAAGTTGTCGACATTCACGTTTAGTATCAAATCCAAATAATCATATACACCACTATTCATTATCTTAATCAGATAATTTGCATAATCAACCATTCTCAAAAACAGAACAATTGCATTATTCATGTCTGCTGCTGACAGACTGTTGTCATGCCCTAGGTCTACAACTTCTCCTGTAGCCAAACCTACAATCTACGCTGGAAGTCAATGCTGTGATATAAAAAAAACTGTCCATACCTGGGACAGTCATACTCGGGGCCGGTGTGCCTGGTCACGGGACAGAATTATTTCCTTGGGCCCCCGCTCCACCCCAATTAAGGTAAAAAAACACGTTTTACAGCAGGCTTCATGCTTTATTGTAGTATCAATCTGACCCTCGTTCAAAAATGTTCAAAATACAGACTTGTATGTAAGGGATAATGTTTAGTCCGTTATCGAAAAATAAATCCCTTCAGGATGATACAAGACCAAGTCCTGTTCACCCTGTTGGGATTTTTTGTAAATGTTTTGTACAAGAACCTTACATGCAGTAGTTACTTGCCAAAGTTATTTTTCCAAAATGTCTCTTTTTAATGATTTTGTTGCCAAAAAATTGTTCTTCACACAATTAGAACTTCAAGACTTCAATGACTTCAAGTTGCAATTAACTCCTATTATGTTAAGCGAACGGACTACTTGCGGAATGATATGAACTATATGAATCAGAAGCACGAAACCTGTTGCCAATGGCAGCAGTCATTCTTTTTTTTTTTATATTTGTCTAAATATTCCACCAATGCAATATATCAATCATATCACCAATCCAACTCTCCTTAAAGCTCTAAAGACAGAAAAACATTAAGTTTAAGGATAGAAATGATAGAAAAGTAGAAACATAGATAAATAGAACACTCGTTCCTCACTCACTCTCAGCGGTCTGGCTCTGCCCACTCACTCAGTACATGCACAGAGAGAGAGAGTGCACGCAAAATACACTACATCTAAAGCCAGTTTCCTTCAGTGAAAGTGCATTAGACAGACTGTAAGTGTTTTACACAGTGCGCAGGTTGGTGTAGGACTTCAGGTCTAACAAAAGCAGTCAGGATTCTGATGTAATTTGATCCTCATGATCCAGCTGCCTTAGTCAGATCATAAAAAATTAAAAAATACATAATTTAATCAGGACACTTAAAGATCATCACATCACCAGCGGAGGACACATTTAGACTGAATTTGCACGTCACTCCACTCTGGCTCAGAATGTACTCCGGTTGGAAATGAGTCACAGATGTTCCTGTGGCAAGGTAGGAGAGTGGCATGCAATGTCAGCATAACTCCTGTGTGCGCATTTGGGCTGGAGCAGGTAACTATGTTACAAGGCTCTTTAAGCACCGCGGTCAGTGGCCTATTAACACTGAGCACTGCTGGGCCAACAAAACCCACCTGTAGTAGAGGACTTACTTCAAGCTACAGCAGCTGCTATTGTCCATCTGGACCAAGGCAGCCCCAGAAGCTTATGAAGGACTCGGGGGGAACAAAGGCATACATGCACAGGCATGCTTTTTTGCTGTGCCGGGGCTCCAGACTATGGAGAGGAGGCAAGACTGCTGCTGCTTTTCTGAGACTCTGCCATCCCACTCTGCACATCAGGCTTTAGGCACATCATTGGGCTGCTGTATCAGAGAATGACCCAGCACCTCCGGCTGACCTTCACCATGAGACCTGGCCATGGGCCCTTAGCAATCGATATCAATTCCTATTTTTGTCAGTTTGTCTTGGTGTGCATGATACCACAGCCCTGTGTGACATTTAAACTTATGATACTTCTACCATGGATTACAAAGGTCAAGGTAATTTCAAAACCAGTGTACTTCCTCAACACTATTACTGTAAACACGTATATGTCTTTAGTAAGACTTAAGTTTATCCTTTTATATCTTGGATATATAACATATTGGTGATCCTTTAATCCCCAGTCTTTTCTCTTGAGGGTTGTTAGCTTATAAAAAAAGAAAAGGTAATAAAGAAAAGACCTAGCTGTGTCATAGGTTTAATGTCATCTCGTTGAGTACACACAACACCCATCTGCCCCCGTCTCCTTCTCTTAGCTCTGCCTCTCTCCATCCCAGTCAGTTATGGAATCAATGCCTCTTTTAATCAATTTGCCAATTTGAGGGTTGCCGGCAGTTGATGGTCCATGGCAATTGATTGTCCATTCAGAGGAACCTTCAGATGATTTGATTACAGAGGACAAAACGCCTAGGTGCATTTGTACACTTGTCTGTGTGTGTGTGAGTGTGTGTGAGTGTGTGTGTGTGTGTGAGTGTGTGTGTGTGTGTGTGTGTGTGTGTGTGAGAGTGTGTGTGTGTGTGTGTGTGTGTGTGTGTGTGTGTGTGTGTGTGTGTGTGTGTGTGTGTGTGTGTGTGTGTGTTTGTGCCTCTGGTGTTATTTGCTGTTCCTTTCACCCAAGTATTGAGTACACACCTGCACTAACACACAAACAACAACCCTAACCCACAAACACAGGCTCACATTGGCCTCACACAACAACTGATTCCTTTGTTGTGCACTTAAAACACAGATCACAAACCTCATATACTCATATGGTCACAGTAACTTCAGATTAAAAAGAACATATCAAATCCACAATAGGGAAGCTGTGGTGCAAGTGGTAGCACCCCCTAATCTAAAGTCTAAATCATGGCAATTTCCCTATCTCTCTCACTCATTTTCTGTCTCTCTACAACATCCTATTTAAATAAGCCCACAAAATACACTTAACATAATCCAAGACGTGAATTTAAATCTACAGTCAAATCTAATTTATACAAAAATACCTTCCAAAGGGGCGACGGATAAAGGGGACTATTATGATTAGTTTGTCTCGATGGCATGCCTTGAACCATGAATGTGCATGCAACTGCTTCAATTATGTGGTACATGCACTTGTACTCCTAATTAGTTAGTAAAAAATGGCCTGTGAGGCAATGATTGATTAGCGGTGTTATAGGAGCTCTTTAGCGGCTAATTACTGAGAGGAAGTGGAGGGGGTGTCGTGCGTTTACCTGAACAGCAGCAGAATTACTACGGCAATGGAGAGAGAAACCAGCGACGCACCGTAACCGATAGAGTAGATCAGCTTCACAGTGGCAAAGTATGACTCCTGGAATAACACGTTCAAAACATTTAGAATCACATAAGAGGACTTTGAAATACATAAGCAATGGTTGCCATCAAAACATGCAATATAGGCCTATTGTGTTTTGTAAAAAAAAACATAGCTTTGACTTAAATGTGGCAGTTTTCTCAGACCCGTATTAAACATTCAGCAACTAACATCCCGACTCGATTCAGTTCCTAAGGTGGACATAAACTGACCCTGCATGAGCATCCATTTACAGTATTAAAAGCACTGCACATCTCTGAATAAAACAAGAAAAAAAACCTTATGACCTGAAACCTGAATGTAAAAGTAAGCTGTGTTATATATGTGTTGTACATTTGATGAATGGCCATAGGTCATTACACTTGTGGTAGGCAGGACCAATGAGGACTAAACTGAGATACAATTTCTTTCTTTGCATTCAGTCTTCAAAGTAATTATCGGTTTGTTTAATTGATTCAATCTTCTATGCTCCTACTGTGAATAATTCGCTCCCAACTAGCAGACCTCAGTGTAGCAATTAATTACATGCAGCCTCAGGGAAGCTTTAGGCTTCTTCAAACAGCTTCAAAACAATTAGCAGCAACAAACAAACTAAACTTAGATCCAATTAGCCGTCCCAGTTGACCACCAATTGAAATGCTGTGCAACAGGCCTGCACATCTTGCACTGTGCACTGATGAGAATGAATGTTGCCAGTTAAGTATTGCAGATTTCGGGGTGGAGGCACTTGCATAATCCTGAATTAAGTCTTTTATGTTATTACAACATTCAGAGATCTCCAAAGCCACTAGTTGCAGTGCCATTATGTCACTAGAAGATTCAGAGACCTCCAACCTTCACCAATGAAAAAAGCACAGCTGCAGTGTGGAGCTCCTGTGACCCAAACAGAGGCTGACGCCACTAGCAGACCAAATGTGATGCACTCAACACAAGCAGGACATACTTTTCATACCCGTCTTTCGAAAGAACATGAAAAATGCAAAAACAATTTACATGAAATTTACATATCTTCCCCAGCAGCCTCTGTGCCACTCTTGGCCTCTGAGCTCGGAGGCAGGGGCGATGTGGCAGAACGGAACCCCATCCCACCCCCACCCCCCCTCAGATCCTATGACAACTGTCACCGGCAGTTAAAGTGAACAGCATATTCAGCTATTTCCTGTTTCAGGCGTTCTGTGCTGTGAGCCTCAACGTTACCCCGGTTACATGGGTCCTGCTGTGTTGGGTTTCAGCTTTACTATGATTGGCTGAGATGTAGCAAAGTGCTTAATTGCTTTAAAGATTCATAACAGGGGGCAACATACAGCCCTTTCAGGAGCTCTGGTTAGTGAACCCCCTAAAGACTCCATTAAAGCTCTATTCCTGTCCTATAAGCATCGCAACCAATCTATGTGGGATGCTTTTAGGGGCTCCTTGATGATTTCTAGAAATGTCCATGCTCTACATCAGACCACAAACCTTGTAGTCCTTGTAGCATTTTTTCCACTAGTTTCAACTGCTCTGATTGTCTTTGGAGCGTAAAAGTGCATTGGGTTTTAGCATGTATTTATCACCCTATTATAATGTGTATCTGTAATTAGCAGTAATTTTTATTTACTTCACTTGGGTAGTTTGAGCTGAGTGGCCACTGCCTTTTCTCTGCATCGGCTCAGTGCAATGCTGGTCTTTTGCTGAAAGCCACAAAGCAGCTCCAATGGAGCAGTTGGGGGTTAAGTGCCTTCCTTAAGGGCACACAGTGGAGGTTAATGAGGCAGGGAGGCTGCCTGCCACCTCAACCTCAGTTGGGCGAGAGTAGGACCGGTGACTGTTCAATCATTTGGCCCATGCCACTATGGTTTCATGTATCGCATTATTTCCTTCCCACTTTCCAGTCCCCCTAACCCCCTTCTCATCCTTCTGTCTACGTACCTGTAACAAGAGATTTGGGGTTCTTTAAAATGCCTTGAGACAGTCTTGTTACATAAATAAATGAAACTGAACTGAAATCGAATGATATGATGCTGAATGGCACGACTGAGCATCAGCTGAGAGTACCAACTGACACCAAACTGAAGGGAAACAGGAGGAGGTCGGTACATCACTGCTCACCTCAGGTATGTCGTCCTCCACAATGCAGGCCACGTGGTACGGGGGGAAAGCGTGCGACCAGCCGCTGCTCGTGCAGTTTCGGCTCACCATGCCTACAGAGGCCAGAGGTCAGAGAGGCGGCAGTCACAGGACAGTTCTTTCACTTCTCCTCACCCAGTCCTCTGCATGCAGTCACTCACACCCACTTCCATATACAGTATATATATATATATCCCCAGTCGTGTCACCTTAGACACAGAGCTGTGCTCAGTTTTTAGGGTGAAAGCCTGCATTTGCTCTCCTTTTTGTTCTCTATGTATCTCTTCCTTTCTGCATTTCAACCCTTTTCATCACATATCAAAGGCAGCAAATGGACCACATGCGCTCCCGTTTGCATCACGGCGGTTGCTATGGATTTGATGATTTTTATGCAGCTGGTCTCAGTCACCTGAACCTCTGATGGAGTGCACAATAGAAAATCCTAGGGAAGGCGAGAGACAAAAATCTCTGCTTTTGTTCTTTGCGCTCTTTTCCTTCACCCTTTGTTGTATATGAGCCATGTTAATTAGTACCTCATTTACACAAGAAGCACATTAATTTGTTGGTTATTTTCTGAGAACATCATTCATCTCGTTAATTAATGTGACACAGACCATTCTAGGATGCAATTCCTATTCTCATAGTTTCATGTGTCACTGACTGCCCTCTGTACTTAAAAATACTTAAACAATGGAGATATCCCAACCTTTGAATTTACAAGCAGAGACAGGAAATCTGAGAATGGTAATGCTGATCTCAGTTGTAAAAATTATTACATTTAATGCCAGTGCCACCTCTTTTTTTACAGACATTCACAGAGTTGATCATTCAGAGCTTGTGTTTGTAATTAATCTGTACATTTATGATCTTTATATATTGAGCAACTGCCATCACTCATCACCTCCTTTCTCCTAATTGTTTTGCATTTCTTCTTACCTTTAAACGATATTTTGCTGTGAAACGTCTGTAGACACTAACTGTACATGCACCAGTGTATGCCATTCTTACACACAATGATACACATACACACACACACAACATTTTCTTTTCCCATTATTCAATACGTTCAATACGTTCAATGAATCCTTAAAAAGGTGTTGTAAACTCTACAGTGACTGTAAACAGCCCACCTGTGCTGTTTTTGAAGAAAGAGAAAACCGCCGGGCAGGGTGACTGGACCGTCTCTCCAACCATGGTTCCCTCCCAACACATCACACTGTCCCACTCCGGTAGACAGCCTTTACAGCCAGAGAGAGGAAGTGAGAGAGAGAGGGAATAAAAGAGAGAGAGAGAGAGAAAAACAGAGGGGCAAAAGAGGAGAAAATACACGGAGACACGGGGGGGGGGGGCAGAAAGGAAGAGAGAGAGAGAGAGAGAGAGAGAGAAATGTCATGACAACAGACTGGCAGGTTGTCAAGAGGAAATACATACAGAGACCAAAAAAATAGAGAGCAGAAGATTGAATGGTGACACTATATTTATTCAGTATGATAAAGCAAGTAATCAGTCATCCTGTTATCAGTGAGGTGAGATATTTCCGTCTCTGAAAAGGCCTGTCATTACTGGCTCCTGCAGCCAACCTCCTCTTCTGGAGAAATCACACACACCCTCAAACGCACGAAAATAAAGAGAGAGGGCCGAGAGAGAGAGAGAGAGAGAGAGGGCCGAGAGAGAGAGAGAGAGAGAGAGAGAGAGAGAGAGAGAGAGAGAGAGAGAGAGAGAGAGAGAGAGAGAGAGTGTGTGTGAGGTCCCATGAGATGCGCTGGTGAGACTGCTCTGTCTGCTTCTTTTACAATACTTCATTATCTCTGTTATGAGCATTTAGGGAAAAAGCATTAACATCATTAACAAAGATTTAAGCAGTGCAACCTTGGGTTTCAGGCTTGATGTTTCCTATTCATTGTCTAATATCATACAATAATAGGCCACAGGTCCCAGAACAGTATAACAGAGACATCTGACAAGACTTTTCTGAACTGTCATATCAGTTTAGTTTGTATAATGTTGGGCAAGAACTGAGGCAAATATGTCTGACTAATTTCAATTTATTTGTCTTTCCTGATTAGCCATGAACATGCATGAGTTGGCCACTGTTGGTATGTCTATACAGAGAACAACAATTTCAACAAAGAAGTGAAACCGATCTGTGAAACCAATACACAAAATGACACAAAATGACACTTAATGTACATTATACACACCCATTCTTTCAAACATGCGTTGCAGCCCTCCCTCTCTGTCACATAAACATGTATGTCTTACAAAGCTGGGTTACCAATTAGTAACAGTTGGATACAGAATGTATATGTAATATTAAGCCAATGTTATCGCTGTAAGAATTCATGGAGACATTTAGTAGGATTACATAAATGCTTTATTCATACTGTAATTGCCCAAACTGTGACAAAAAGTAATTGCTCCTAAAAGCAACTCATCTTAGTTTCAATGCCAGGTCAGGTCTGAACAGAAAAGGGGAAAAGCACTTGGATTTCTCAGAGGACTTGATCCGCTCCTTTTTATGACTTTATGACTCACAAATACTTTTTCCATCTAATTAAAGGGGACTGAGCCATCTCTCCGTCATGCACACTTCGCAGAGATGGGCAGTATTTCAATTACTTGTATTTGAAATACATATTTCAACTGCTTTGAGTATTTTGTAATTTGTATTTGATAGGGCCGATACAAAATCTAACGTAATTTGTATCAAAATACTTTAGAGTAGAGTAATTTTGTATTTAAAATACTCAAAATACTTTCTCCATTGTTAAGGCAGAAGGAGATTTTTTTTCTGTCAGATTCTACCACTAGACCATCTGATCTGCCTCTGAATGTCATTGTCGAATCAGGCAACAGTCAGGCAAAAGTGGTGCTTCAAATGACCCCGCCCCTTTTTGGGGCAAAATGGAAATCGCCCAGATCTCTCTCATTGACTCTCACGTTAAATCCATTTTTTTTCACAAAACAGGGCTGTGCTCGAAAACTTAGATAGCTGTCTTGATCCTTGTCAATTTATCTTCATTAGTACGCCGACTTAAAGGAGGTTCTTTCGAAGAGAGAATCGAGTTGTTGCACCGAACGTTAGCCATCTTGACAGAATGTGGCTGTGGCTATTACGGCACACTTTACGAAGTACTCTGCAATACAGTGCACTTACATTTGTAGTTTGTTCTGTCGCTGATTAGTGTTGTCTCAAATGGAACACTGAGAGACACAAATGTGGGAGCCTTTAACCCGTAAATCTGTGCTCCGGCCAACTGGAAATTTGAAAGTTAAAAGTTACAGAGAAATAGACACTGTACTATCAGATAACACAGTTATTGTAACCAGCAATAATGATTGAAGTGATTTGCGAAGCGTCAGTCAGCCAACTTTCCAAACTGAAAAGCTTCGAAAGGGCTCCTCCTCTTCCGCTACGTAGCCAAGATGGCGCCCGTTTAGAGTGAGTAGTGTCCATTATTTCACACTGCATTTTTTGACCGTTTGCAGTGCGCCATCCAGGTACTTTCAGTGCCCTGAATTCTGCTGGTTCTGTCAGTGTGAACGCCCTAAGCACTGAAAGTCAGTGTTTGAAGTGTGCAAGTGTGCGGTGATAGACACGGCCTGTGACTTGATCAAAGCCGTATGACGTCCTTATACACAATTACGTATGACAAAAGCATGGTGGGGCGAGCCCTCCCGGAAGCCATAGAGATTGCATTGAGATCCCTGTTTTGTGAAAACATGAGTCACACAGCTGCTGCCTGCAAATATATATATATATACATAATCAATCAAGTTGTTGTCTTTTAATAGCTTTGCTTAGTTACACTGATATTCTGTGACTGTTTTTCTATTTGTGGGGTTCCCCAGAGCTTTGTGTACATTATATAGCCCAAACCTGAATGCTCTGCTATACCCAGTGCCGCTGCTAGCCATGTTGGTGCCCTAAGCATAACTCCTTTATGATGCCCCATGCCATTTTATTCAAACGAAAAAGGAAAATCTACTTTGTAAACACAGTTTACAAACCTCCCCCTAAAACATCTTTTTGTGACAAAACTATTGGGAGTAGAGAGCTTATATTTGGGACTATACCTATTAAGAAGTGTATGAAGAACCTTGAATTTTTTCAGCCAAATCTGAGACGGTCGAGTGGGGAAATGTCCTTAAATTGGTACGTTTGGCGTGGAATGACTCATATTTGAGTGTGCCAACATTAGCAATAACGTCAGCTAGTTTGAGGTGTATGCATAGGCTAACCATTAAATTAGCAGCACATTTCTCGTATTTAACAATGATTAAACATGGACTTACCTGAAAGTGATGCACATGCATCATCTAGCAGTTTCAGACTCCTGTTGTCTTTTTGAGGCCATTTTCGAAAAGTTCACCTAGCCTACTGTCAAAGTTCGTCATGCCACTGAGATAGGAAAGGGCACCAGCGGCGAGCTTGGGAAGTTGAGGGTGTATATGGGTTGGGTTTTTTTTGGGGGGGGGGGCACCATCGTAACTTTTTTTGAGCAATTAAATATATCTCTTGTTCTGCCTGTTTTGTGATATACATGCCTAAAAGATGCCTAATATTTCTATACTGAAATAATATCGGATTATAATTATTATAACTATGATGATTTTTCAGTTGCCTATTTTTTGGTGCCCCCTCAGGACTTGGTGCCCTACGCACAGCGCGTAGTGCGCGTTATGGGAGCGGCGGCACTGGCTCTACCAAACTGTGAGAAAACGGAAAATCCAGAAAAAGTATTTCCTATATTTTAAATACAAAATACATGTATTGTATTTTGTTACATTTTCTGGCACCAGTATTTTGTATTTTATTTTGATACATTTATTTGAGGGGTATTTTGTATTTTGTATCAAAATACATTTTGATGTATTTTTGCCCATCTCTGACACTTCGGAGGCAGCCCAGTCTTTGACCTGGTCATGGCCGAGACACGGTGTGCCACTGTGATCACTAAATGGGGGGTCAGAGGGACATCTCGGCTTGAATCATAATTAAGTGGTTTTTTTTTCCAAAGGGTGGCGGAGAACAGTGACATCTTGCACTGCATAACCATCACAAAGTCGTGCACTCCTGCTCCTATTGCAAGTATAACTTCAGCCACTGCATCACTGAAAACAGGGTGACTGATTACTCGCTTTGTGATTACTTGCATACTGAAGAAGTATAGTGTCACCATTCAATCTTCCGCTCTTTCTTTCTTTTTTTTTTGTGGGGCTGAGGGGGCCGTATGCTGAAAATGAAATTGAAAATGAGACTCACACTCACAGACGGTGGCTAGGGGAGGTGGGCCATCCATTTAATTACGTAGAGAACTCCCAAACGGTTTTACTTTCCATAAAATCGGTAATTTTGTCAATATTAACACCAACATTGATGTGTTTCATCACAGTACAGTCATACCTACACATTTAGTTAACATTTAGTACCTACCTGTCAATCATTGAGTCTGGGCTCATAAATCACTTGGGTCAACCCTAAAGTTGAGGACAGGGATGGAAATATATAACACTCAACTGAACAACAGACTGTCTTAGCTGCTTATCTCCTTGGCTAGTTTACTCATGTGAGGTGTGAGGTGTTTGTGCTGATGCTGGCCCTCTGTACAGCAATAAAACCTTAATTATGCATTTTTAATCTCACTCATGGGTTTGTTACTGCATGCGCTACTCAATCCCCCCCCCCCCCCCAAGCTCTCAGACCTCATCAATCATTGTCTATCTCTTCCTTTTCACTTGCCCATACCCCAGACTCTTGAACCCTGAGCACTGCCTTAGACCTGGTGAGTCCTGTCACACTTACTGGCCTGGGACCTGATGTGCTTCATGACCAGTTCAGCTGTCAGCTGGATAGAAAATTGGATTCTTTTTTTGGTTTCCCTTTCTTTCCTGCTAAGCACTTCTTCTCCCTCTTTCAATCTTCCCTCCCTCCATATACTTCTCCTACTCCTCTGTGCCTTCAAAACACTTTTCTAATCTCTTTTTGGGCCCTACTGTGGGCTCCCCCTGAGCAGGCTGCTTGTCATGCTTTCCTCCTCAGTGGGGAGTTCTTTCTCCTTGTCACTCACTCCTCAGGCTCGCTCTGGGGAGCAGGGGGGGGGGGGGGCAGGGGGGGGGGGGGGGGATTATGAGGCTGTTCATGTGAAGTGGTGTTATGGCTCAACTCCTGGCTCTATGGCTGTAGTAAGTAAAAAAATCATTCTGAAACGGAATTTAATAGGTAAACCTGTGAGTGTGTGAGTGTGTGAGTGTGTGTGTGTGTGTGTGTGTGTGTGTGTGTGTGTGTGTGTGTGTGTGTGTGTGTGTGTGAGTGTGTGTGTGTGTGCTGGAGAGACAGACCTGTAGATGAGGTGTTCCCATACTCTTCAATCTGTCTGAGGCAGCGCCTCTCCTCCTGCTCCAGCTGGTAGATGTATTCACACTCAGGGTGCAGCCCTGCAGACACCTGCAGAGGAGACACGAGAGAGAGAGAGAGAGAGAGAGAAACCGTAAGCAAGAGAAAGTAGAAGCACTGAGAGAGGCTGAAAGAGTGAGAGAAATAGATACATAAATACAGGAATGAAACTGACAGCTTAAGTGAGTGGGACAGATATGGAGAGAGGGAGCGAGAGATAGACGAGGAAGATGACGAGACAGGGAGAAATGGGGAGCATTCAGCAGACCCAGTGAGAAAGAGAGAGTGATCGTGACAGTAAAGTAGACAGCGCGGGCGAACGGGGAGGAGAAAGCATGACACAGCAAAACATGATTTCCCTTGCGGAGACCAGAAGAGCAGACAGCGAGAGACAGTGTGCAAACACGTGTCATCTTGCCGTGATCCACTCTCCGACTCGCTGGAGCAGATAGTCAGACCTGCTCAGTTCCCCTCTCAGAGTCCCTGCCTCTGTCCCCTCACCTGCCCTGGAGATGTGACTCCCTCACCGAGGTGATCTCGACACGCACTCACACACTAGTGACACACTAGTGACACACTCAGTCAGGGGCAGCTCAGGCGGAAGAGCCCCTGTTGATGGAGTGGACCCTCTGAGCCAAGGGGCTCATCTGTCTCTATTAGCTGTGCTGTCTGTGGAAGTGGAGTGTGTGTGTGTGTGTGTGTGTGTGTGTGTGTGTGTGTGTGTGTGTGTGTGTGTGTGTCCGGGCAGACAGAAACATATTTTGTTAAAGATTGGCTTCATTCTTATTTGCTTGGTTGGCGCCTCAGGGGGAAATTGCTGGTCATTTTGAAAGGCAACAGGAAATATAACATATATCCTTCTGACAATGAGTTGTGCTTTGATTTGAGAAAATGGACGGTTAGATTTTTCAAAATGTTATGTTTTATGTCACTTCTCCTTCCTCCATCCACCCCAGTCAGTCAGTCAGTCTGTCTGTCTGTCTGTCTGTCTGTCTGTCTGATTGATAGATGGCCTACCTTCTCTTACTGAATGTCTTTCTGTTTATGTCATCCAACCACCCACCTACATACCATCACCACCACCTCTATTGCAACTCCAGCCTCCCCACAGAGGGACGGGTCCGTGAGGTTGAATAGTAAGTATAGTAAACAATAACAACAATTCCATGGGGACATGTAAATATGGAATAAAGTGAGCTCTTCTGAAAATGGGAGAGAGCAAAGCAGGGAGGAAATAAATGGCCACGGCAAGACAACGAAAAGATGAAAGATGAATGTAAATACTGGAAGCAATTATCAGCCTTGTGGAAACATACAGGATGTTTTCATCCAGGATGGTGGAAGAGAAGAATGAGAGGCAGAAAGTGTGTGAATGGGAGAAAGAGAGATAGAGAGAGAGAGAGAGAGAGAGAGAGAGAGAAAGAGTGAGTAAGAGAGAGGGAGAGAGAGAGAGAGAGAGAGGGAAAGATGAATGCTGTGGATTATGGGTTAACGCCTGATGTAGATGAAAGCCAAGCTAATGGAGGGCTGGCTAATCACTGGTGATTACTGTGATTTCAGAGGAGACATGAAAAATGCTTTGTTTACTTGCACCCATTTGCCCATCATGTATGTTTCTACCAGTTCAGATCTTTTCTCTTCTTTTCACCAAAGTATTAGTATTTTGGCATCAGAGAGCCCCTTCCTTTATTGGTATCTTGGGGTGAATGAGTAAGTGGAGCATGGGGGTTCAAGCTCTGAGGTTGATTCAAATATCTGGAGAGTGACTACCTTTCCCCACGCTGGCTAACTGATGATGATGATGCAAAAAAGGGATACAAATTAAATTAATTCATTCTTAATTTCAAATCCCACCAAGGAAAACAAAAAGGAATCATGGATGGATGTTTGTTTGTTTTTGTGTGCGTGTGAGTGTGTGCGTGTGCATGTGTTTATATGCCATGTATATGTATGTGTGTGTGTGCGTCTGTTTGTGTGTGCGTGCTCGTGTGTGTGTATGTGTGTGTGTGTGTGTGTGTGTGTGTGTGTGTGTGTGTGTGTCTATGACCAGCAGAAAGAAAAAGACATCGAAGAAGGTGAAAAAGTGAGAGAAGGCAAAAGAAAGGAGGAATGAAAAAGAGGAGAGAGAGGGATTACAGGATAGTCAACTCCCCTGAGTCCGGAGCTCTCTGGAGACCTCCTCTGCTTCTCACACTTGAATGCAGTTCATTAAACATTAGACAATCAGTATTCAGGCTGCACACTGCATTCAAGACACATATTCAGGGTGCAACCGAGAGACATAGCCAGTAAAAGAGGGAAAGAGGGCGAGAGAAAAAGTGTGAGTGAGAGAGAGAGAGAGAGAGAGAGAGAGAGAGAGCTCCAGATTTTGTTCCATCAAAAGCAACTCCCATCTCCGCAAAGCGTCAAATGAGAGAGTGGGAGGGAGGGAGAGAGAAAGACAGGGAGAGATAAACAGAGAGATCGAGAAAAAAGAAAAAGAAAGAGAGCATCTGAGTAAGTCCCTTGAAAGGCAGCTCCGATCGCCCACAGTGAAGTGCAGTTTCGGCCAGGTTCATTTGAGTTGCTTCAGAGGAAAAGATAAATGATAAGAGGAAGTACTTCAAAATAAATTTATAGGAAATGGCTTTAGCTGAAAGTGCCAAGGCCCAAGGGGTCAGGCGGCATGGGGAGCAAAAACGCTCACTCTCAGGATTATAAAATGGCCACCAGAACTCCTGTAAAAATCCGATTGGGTGTTAAAAGCCTGCCTGCTGAAGGATTAGCCACACTGGAGGACCATAGAGCATGCAGTTAGCATGCAACCTTTCCAGCAAATACAAGAGGTCTATGGGGATCTTTTCATAAAACGGAAAGGTTTAAAAAAAAAAAAAAAAAAAAAAAAACTTTTCAGTCCAGTCATGTTGGGTTTAGATCAAATCTTTTTCAAAGAGAACGCCTTTGAGTTGTTGCAGAAATTGTTATCAGTGATTAACATTGATCCTGACTGACACAGCTTTGCTTTGCATACCCTGTGCTCTAAACCTTTCTGGGAAACTACGGGCAAAGTTTATCGGTGCATTTGATTATGTGGATGGTATGTATTGAATTTGGACTGAACTAAAAAAGAATGAAATACAAAGCCACCACATAGCAGAAATGAACAGATCCAGGAAGTCACTTGACCACAGATGCGAACAAAACTCTATTACAGTGCATTACTGATTCATCCATTGATAAACACCAAAGGTATGAATAACTGCAGCTGTTAGAAGAGAACTGAGTTTAAAAAAAAAGAAACGCTTGACTTAGCAGGAAGAGAGCGTTGAGATGCGGAGTGAACGGGTCAAAGACAGCGAGACAATTACAGGTGCCCGAGCTCAGAAGCATGGGTGACAGCCACATTCGCTAATCACTTTGTCCCATCTAACACAATTATCCTGCTCTCTGCTTGTCGCTCTGCAGTCTCCCTCCCTCTTCCCCTCTGTCACTCTGTCACTCTCTCTCTCTCTCTCTCTCTCTCTCTCTCTCGCTGTGCTCTTGTTGCAGTCTGCTGCTGTCCTCCTTTCTCTCTCACACGCACCCTCACTGCTCACATTACAAGGTTTGAATTGTGCTCCTTTTTAGCTCCCTTTGTTTTACCTGCCAGCTTCTCCCATTCATAAGAACATTCATCTGATTACTCTCACTCTCTCTCCCGCTCTCAAATCCCCCACTCCCCCCCCCCCCCACACACACAGACTCTATTTCTAGGTGTTCCATAATTCCAGTCTCCTAATTGAGCTCCTTTTTCTCCACAGGTAATTTTTGACACCAGGTGATTTTCAGGGCTTGTAGCACATGTTCTAACAGCAGGAGACTAAAACCTCCACTCTGTTAGAGGTGAGCTCGGCACGTGTGGGTTTCCATGGGAAGAAACTAGTCAATTAGTTGCTGACACTTTCATTTCAGGCCCAGACAGCCAGTGGGTGTACTGCACAGTGGGTAAAAGAGTCTCACAGACCAGAAGGTATAGCAGGGATTCGAGTGATGGATGGAAGGATGGATAGATAGATGGAATGACAGACATATGAATGGAATGGATGGATGTGTGGTTTTTCAGGATGATCGGGCAGGGACCCACTGTGCTTGGTATCTCATTTAAATAAGCCCTGATAAGACGGAGTGAGATAGCCTTGTGCTTTCTCGACTTTCATATTCATCTTTTTAAATGGAAAGAAGATTATTCTAATCATTAGAGAGATGGCCTCTGTTGAGGGGGAACTCCCTGATGGATGGTGTGTGTGTGTGTGTGTGTGTGTTATTGCAATAGGATGGATGAACATGCATTACCACGACACTGATGGATGTTTATGAGATATAACCAAATAAAACTGACTTTGAGATATATACTATGGGGAGTTTAGTTAGCCATTATCACTGCAAGAATGTGCTGCATGCATTCTCGTGTCAATGGCAATCTGGAAATTCCTCAGAAGTGGCAAAGGCTGAAACTAGGCGACACACGGACGCACGCACACACACATTCCTCCTTTTAAACTGTCCCTGGCTAGCCATCCACTGTGAAAAATGCAGTGAGGATTCCAGGGAAACAGATTGTTACGGCATGACTGTGGTTGCTGCCTTCTGTTGGCCACAGCCTCAGGCGAACGCTAAAGCTGCTTAACACCACCAGCAGCTGCAGCTTTTTCAGTGCTGAGGGAGGACAGCAGACAGCTACAGTTATTCTACTAATCTGAGAACAGTATAAATGACAGGACACATGAGTTCATAAAGACAGAATGTCAACAGATGCCCTCACTGAATCAATATACATATACACACACGTAGTATATCTATAGGTGTGTGTAATATATGTGTGTGTAATCTCACTGTTACATCAAATGCTTTGTTCCTGTCTTTTACACTATATCAGCTATAGGTCTCCCACAGCATGTCCACATCTTCAGACCAGTCAAGGACTCTCTCAGGTTAGCAGGAAACTGATTCACTGCTAACAAGCCCTGATGAACCACAGCAAAGCTGTGCTGTGCTCCGCTGCACTGCTCGACAGGGTCTTCCTGATCTGGGTCTGTGTGATTCAGCCACCACCTGGGATGCAGACCTACAAAGATGCAGGTGGTGGTGCGCTACTGTGACTTTGTGTCCATCTAAGCCATCAAAATTGGACAGTCATTAGGACTGTCACGGACATCAGACAACACAAAGACTGATGGAAGTTGGGAGTTTATTGAAACCAGTCACAGCCAGGGGAAGTGGCGGAATAAACTTGCGTGATAAGCGGAGAGTGGAGATCCGGCTTTTTTATTGGCTGGGGAATAATCCATATGTGATACGAGCGTGATGTGAGACCCGACAAGGGAGTGAAGGGGGTGAGGAGTTTAAGTAAGGTGAGTGCCAAGTGTGCGGGATCAGTAATCAAGTGATTGGGAAGGTGTGTGAGGCAGGTGCAGGTGATCAGGGGATTGGGAAGGTGTGATTTTTAAGTAATAAAAGGGGGCATTGCCGGAGCTGGATTCAGCGCAGACATGACAGGGACTTCATGAAAACACATCATTCAGGCACCTACAGAGGCAATAACTATAAACTGAATATATTACACACTGCGCTGTTATGTTGTCCTCTGCAAGGGGGGGGAGCGGATGGGAATGGATGAGGATAATTCAAAGAGTAAAATGGGGTGTTAAACCAAATATTTGTCTTGCATCATATTTATGCAGCCAAGTTAAATCTGAGTATGCTGCTCCTCTCCATTCCTTTAGGTATCTAGTGATCGCATGGCATCTTTCCTCGGTTGTTGGAGGAAATTGTAATGTAGTATCAAATAAAGTGTGTTAAATGTCTGTGTGGGTATGTTTGTGTGTCATATTAATCTTTCTTGTTCTTTAATCTTTGAGTGAACTGAACTCTGAGCTGTTAACTGAATACAAAACTAAATAGTTTAATACTCTGTCATTGGTGGAAGCCATGTCCATTGAGGTTATCCCAAGGAAATGTATGAAGGCGTTCACTTCCTGCCCCTGTCAGATATCCACTGCCAGAAACAAAACAGAAAAAAAAAAATCTTCTAACATCTCTCACAAGAAAACAAAACAATAGTCATTTACACAAAGCATTCATTCAGAAAACCACTAATTGTAGATGAGCACCAAGTCGAGCACTCAGAGGGACATACTTATGGAATGACTCCTTATGTGGGACTGGTGAGGTTGAAATAATGAATCAGTCAGGGGTCGTCTCTGGGCTCCCTGTGTCCGATGAAAATGCACACTGCCAATGCTGTAGCTCCATGGAGCCCAAACAGCAGCAACTTCTTCATCATCTTGACCGTTGAGGGTCCGACAGGGAACTCTCTGTCACTGTATTAAGACCTTTCAGAGCGAGATACGACCTAAGAGTTCAGTCCCTATGGATCACGTCAGCTGTGCCATTCTGTGGCCCAAGTTGAGGAGACAGTGGTTTATGATGCCGCCAAAGGTCAAAATCAAGGATTGACCATTCAGTGGGATTCCACCTGCCTGTTCCAGAGGCCCTCATCTCCAATGAGCAGAGTGCACTCACAGAATACTCTCACACAAGTTTATTCACTAATTAATATCCGGAGTTCTGTGGTGGTATCCATTCATAAATCTGCCCTCCCCCTACAGCCACACGGTCCTCGTCACTCTGTCTAAAGTACTGTGGGCATAACTACACTAGCTTTCCCTCCCTCAGTCTCCTGGTTTAGTTTTCTGTTTTGGCTATAATATGGCTCCTGGTTCAGACAGATATCTCAACCCAGCTCCATTTCAATCCTATTTTGTAACATTAACCCCCAGGAATCCAGGGCTAGATTAAGACACTTTAGTGGTTTTGACAGGCTCTTGAATTTTTTTTTAATGTCAGCAACTGAAGCAAGTGAAGTTAGTTTTAGTTTGTGAAGTTATATATATATATATAGATATGTGTTTATGAAAGATAAATGTAGGGAGTAATTACAGATAGAATTCCTCAGAGGTATTCCTCAGAGGCTCATCGGTCTTGCCATGGCTCAACTGGTGCAGTAATGTGCTAACAACACCAAGGCAAACATGTCTAATGTAGTTAATAACAAGTATTTCCCAATCATAACTGGCATAATAGTGTAGGCACCAATTGCAGTTAGAATTCTGGTCTTCTTCAAGTTTCACCAGATGTCACTCACATGACATCATAGACTAGAATGTTGCGAGAATTCTACTTTGACCTGAGGATTCTACTTTGAACATTAAAATTCTACTTTGACATAGAACTCTCACATTTGAACCTGACTGAGACAGAGACAACCTTACAAAGAGCTTGCTGCCCACGATTTTGCTTCATATTGATTACTTATTCTTGTTTGGTTACCTTGAATGATTAACTTATATATTTAATTTATTTATTTTGTTTAATTGCTTATACGGCATTTTTGACTGAGTTATTTGTAACAGTAGGCCTTCATTTAGAGGTGAGTTTAGCAGACTTAGCATTTGTCAGAAGAACATAGAAATGGAGATGATGAAGAGAGGCAATGGCTACTCTGGCAGCAAGGACGAGATGGAGCTGATCAGAAGACAGATGAGCTGGGCTGAGCAAGTCGACCTAGCTTACCCACTGGAGGAGTGTGGGTTCAAAAGGCAGATTAATGAAAGAAAAATATTTCAGTAAACTACTGTTACTGAACATCAACTATAGTGAAACCTCAATGGGAACCAAGCACTACACTGTGGCTAATTACTGTGGGATATTTCAACAGGCTGGAGTGAGCGCTGTCTGACGGATCCTCATGAGTGCATGGATGATCACCACGCACCCCGGAACATGCCAGCAGAGGCAAAGCCGGAGGACATAGTTCTCCTGGACCAGGCTGAGGACAGCTTGGATACAGAGTGTAAGTTCAGAAGGCAGATTGAAGAAAGACAGGATATGGTGGATAGGATGTTCTGGTACAGAAATAGAGCTATGTTTTTAGATATACCAATGATGTGTAATGGTATTTATACAATATATAACTGTGATGGAAAGACACTTGTTTTGGTGATATTTCAGTAACTTCTGTTATTGAACATCAACTACAGTGAAACCTCAATGGAAACAAGCGCTGCATTGTGGCTAATTCCTGTAGGATATTTCAACAGGTCGTAGTGAGTGCTGCCTGCTTGAGTCCACGGAAGATCACCACGTACCCAACAAGGAGCCAGCAGAGGCAAAGATTGAGCTGATCAGAAGACAGATGAGCTGGGCTGATCAAGTTGACCTTGCTTACCCACTGGAGGAGTGTGAGTTAAAATAGCAGATTAATGAAAGAAAAACACTCTCTTGTTTTGGTAATATTTCAGTAAACTTATGTTACTGAACATCAACTACAGTGAAACCTCAATGGGAACCAAGCACTAAACTGTGGCTAACTACTGTGGGATATTTCAACAGGCTGGAGTGAGCGCTGCCTGACGGATCCTCATGAGTGCATGGGTGATCACCACGCGCCCCGGAACATGCCAGCAGAGGTGAAGCCGGAGGACATAGTCCTCCTGGACCAGGCTCAGGACAGCTGGGACACAGAGTGTAAGTTCAGAAGGCAGATTGAAGAAAGACAGGATATGGTGGATAGGATATTCTGGTACAGAAATATAGCTATGTTTTTAGATTTACCAATGATGTGTAATGGTATTTATAGAATATATAACTGTGACGGAAATACACTTGTTTTGGTGATATTTCAGTAAACTTCTGTTATTGAACATCAACTACAGTGAAACCTCAACGGAAACAAGCGCTGCATTGTGGCTAATTCCTGTAGGATATTTCAACAGGTCGTCGCGAGTGCTGCCTGCTTGAGTGCATGGGTGATCACCACGTGCCCGACAAGGAGCCAGCAGAGGTGAAGCCGGAGGACATAGTCCTCCTGGACCAGGCTCAGGACAGCTGGGACACAGAGTGTAAGTTCAGAAGGCAGATTGAAGAAAGACAGGATATGGTGGATAGGATGTTCTGGTACAGAAATAGAGCTATGCTTTTAGCCATGATGTGTAATGGTATTTATACAATATATAACTATTACGGAAAAACACTTGTTTTGGTGATATTTCAGTAAATTTCTGTTATTAAACATCAACTACAGTGAAACCTCAACGGAAACAAGCGCTGCATTGTGGCTAATTCCTGTGGGATATTTCAACAGGTCGTAGTGAGTGCTGCCTGCTTGAGTCCATGGAAGATCACCACGTACCCAACAAGGAGCCAGCAGAGGCAAAGATTGAGCTGATCAGAAGACAGATGAGCTGGGCTGATCAAGTCGACCTTGCTTACCCACTTGAGGAGTGTGAGTTAAAATAGCAGATTAATGAAAGAAAAACACTCTCTTGTTTTGGTAATATTTCAGTAAACTTATGTTACTGAACATCAACTACAGTGAAACCTCAATGGGAACCAAGCACTAAACTGTGGCTAATTACTGTGGGATATTTCAACAGGCTGGAGTGAGCGCTGCCTGACGGATCCTCATGAGTGCATGGGTGATCACCACGCGCCCCGGAACATGCCAGCAGAGGTGAAGCCGGAGGACATAGTTCTCCTGGACCAGACTCAGGACAGCTGGGACACAGAGTGTAAGTTCAGAAGGCAGATTGAAGAAAGACAGGATATGGTGGATAGGATGTTCTGGTACAGAAATAGAGCTATGCTTTTAGCCATGATGTGTAATGGTTTTTATACAATATATAACTATTACGGAAAAACACTTGTTTTGGTGATATTTCAGTAAACTTCTGTTATTAAACATCAACTACAGAGAAACCTCAACGGAAACAAGAGCTGCATTGTGGCTAATTCCTGTAGGATATTTCAACAGGTCGTCGCGAGTGCTGCCTGCTTGAGTGCATGGGTGATCACCACGTGCCCGACAAGGAGCCAGCAGAGGTGAAGCCGGAGGACATAGTCCTCCTGGACCAGGCTCAGGACAGCTGGGACACAGAGTGTAAGTTCAGAAGGCAGATTGAAGAAAGACAGGATATGGTGGATAGGATGTTCTGGTACTATGTTTTTAGATATACCAATGATGTGTAATGGTATTTATAGAATATATAACTGTGATGGAAAGACACTTGTTTTGGTGATATTTCAGTAAACTTCTGTTATTGAACATCAACTACAGTGAAACCTCAACGGAAACAAGCGCTGCATTGTGGCTAATTCCTGTGGGATATTTCAACAGGTCGGTGTGAATGCTGCCTGCTTGACTCCACGGAAGATCACCACGTGCCCGACAAGGAGCCAGAAGAGGTAAAGCGGTCAGCAGACAGGGTCTTCCTGGACCAGGTTGAGGACCAATGGAACACCTTTGATTATGGTGAGTTAGTATGAGAAAGAAAGAGGTTCTCTGTAGCAGAGAAAAACTGCCATAAGCCAAAATCTGCATCAGATCATCAAATATTTTTTTATTTATTCCATCCAATTGTTCACTACACTTTGTAAATAGACTTTGTGACCTTACTCATCCTGGACACCGCAAACTGATTGTAAATAGTTGAAGGTGCTTCATTTGTCATATCTTGTGAATTTTACAGGGTGGCTGGACACTGTTGGACCAGGGTGGTTTAGGGAGGCAGAGGCAGATATGACCCCACTGGAGCAGATAGAAATACTGTCAAACCTCCTGCACACAGGTGAACATTCAAGTGATTCATGTATTCATTTATTGGGGATATTCTCTTCTATTGTTGTCTGGTGTGCTCTCAAAATCTGTATAAATAACTACATTTCAAATGACATGAATATCTTGAATATGAATTTATTTTCAAATGACATTAATATGTTGAATATGAATTTATTTTGTGTTTGTTTTCTATGTTTTTGCCTGACAGGATGTGAAAGCACTCTGTTCACAAGGTCTGTGGACAGGAGAGAGAGAGTTGAAGGAAGCTACTGCTACGTTTACTCAGCAGTTCCAGCCGTCTTCTGAAACAGCAAATGGGAAGGGAGTGTAAGGGGTGGAAATAAGGAAGAGGGGCAGGAGGAAGGGCCTTTGTAAAACTGAGCAGACCTCAGAATTGTTTTTATATATATACTGCTTCTCACGCCATAACAGGCAATTCCTTACTATGTGGATTTGCATTAGGTGTAACCCAGGTACAAATTCAGATTTATATTTTCATAGATCAAATAAAATGTTTTCGAAATCTTGTTGAATGTTGACTTTCTGAGTGACTGATTTTTTTTTGTCTGTTCCCTGAAATTTTTCTACACTTCTCACACACTCAAACACAAAAATTCCAGTGACTCCAAACACAAAGAGCTTGCATTTACATTTCATACTAAAATAGTATAATGCCCTTCAACATAAAATATATAATGCCCTTCAACACATCATATATAAAACATTATATATGTATAAGAAATTAAATAAAATGTAAATAAAATGTACACTACATAAACAGACTGTAATTATTATACGAATCTGAGTGTCTTATTCAAGGACAAATTCAAAAATAATATGCTTTTAATTAAGCAAAATGGCACTGTTCGTGGGGTTGGTAAAGGACATCCCCCACGGCTGTATATGAAAGGGGCCATAATTCTGTTTGTTAACATAGTATTATCGTGTATAATATATAAGTATACCTATGTATAACCTATATGAATTTTACACATTTTCTCACATAACCATACACATATATTTTAACACACACAAAACACGGCAGGTCATCCTTCAGCCTGTTTAAACTGGTAAGGCATGCTTATTGTTCAAATAAAAAAGAGTTCTCAGCCCTTTGACATGCCATGGCAAGCCAAGTACCACTGTCTGAAAGAATCTGCTCAAATATCAGCTCAAAGGCCATCTACAGTTACCTGCAGTCTGCCCATCAAATGAAATAGAATAGACAGCCAATCAAGAAGAATTCCATGCAGAAATGTGAAATGCTTGGATACACTCTTGTCTGCTCAGACCCACAGCTTGTCAATAACCTTGCGCAAATGGGGCGAACAAGAGCACCCCCCCCCCCCCACACACACACACACACCCTGGTAGGCCATTGTAATTATGTCGTTCAAGAGGAACATGGTGTTGCTTCACAATGGCATCAATCAGTCAGCCAATCATCTAATCAATACTGCACTCTGCACATTTTAACCCACCCCCCCCCCCCCCCTCCTTTTTTATGTATATAAATATGTTGTAAGACTTGAATTTGTATGTATATTCAATGTTTATGAATTTAGTGTGTATTAATACATATAAGTGTATATGAATAAGAATATGTATAGTAATGTGTTGGCGAGAAAGAATATTGTTAGTTATACTTTTCTGATTTTAACATAATTTTGTTGTTTTGTTTGTAATGGTCTCATCTGTTGTCATGATTTATGTTTTGTGTGGACCCCAGGAAAAGTAGCTGATGTTCTGCATCAGCTAATGGGGATCCTAATAAAATCCTAAATCCTAAGTAAGCAAGTATCATTTTTACATGTTTGAAAGGTTAACAGTCAAACAAATACAACAATATTCATACCCATTCAGTGTAAATAAATGTCTAGTTAATCTAGAAGTCAAAATGTTTTGAAATATTTCATATATTAAAGTGAACTTGTACAATAACTAATGTTAAAGCAGCATTATGGAATTTTGGCTAAAACTGCTGAGCTAACTACATAAAAGGCGAACCCTTGCAAACACCACCAGCAGCCCACCTGGCACTGCTAAAAGCTTGCTAACGTGCTAACTGGTGTCTTTTGGAAATATTGTTTGCAATGTTATTGTTTGCTACGAAAACTTTTCTCTCATTTTTGTGGGGTGTTCCATCCCAGGCAACATAACTATAGTAAATAGCCTTGATAGCTAGCGGGAATGGCAGGTTGTGTATATCTGTCCTTCGCATGAACATATACCATACAAATTAATTTAAAGATGATACCAAAAGGAGCTGCGTATAAAAACATACCTCTAAAAGTGGCAAAAGTGGCAAATTGTTACATCGTGTTTCTTTAAATAACAGCTTTACAATCATCATGACATTTCAATAATGTCAACCATTGTCAGGCTGATATCATCTGTATTGCTTAGCTTGATTTTATTCAAAAGATTAAAAAGGTCTGCAGATACTCTGGACAACCTTAGTCAATGAGATGACATGAAATGGGTCTTGGTGGCTGCCTATGTTGTATTTTGTTGTTGTTGTGTTGCTGTTTTTCAGCTAAAACACAGATCCTTGTAAGTGAGCTCTTGTATAATTCAGGTTCATGGACACACTGTGTGTACTGGCACTATAAGGCAACTCTGACAAATGTGCTCTTTGCCTCTGTTTAATTTTCTATGGATTATAAGATTAGTCACAGGTTGCTACACAATGCATTTGGCTGATTACCCGGCAAAACCAATCTCAAGAAGACGGTGGAGAGCGGAGGGTACCATGGAAGGAAACAGATACATTTTTGGCATATAGGTGTTAGGTCTGTGTAGAATGCAAACCTCCGTCTCCCTGACAAAAATACTACTGTTTCTTTCAAGTAATTTTCTCCCTAATTTTTGCTGGGGTTACCACCGGCAGACATAACAGATCCATCCCAGAGGACCGTAAACATCCATTACCTGTGCCCCCCCCCCCATCTTTCTATCTTGCAAGATGTTCTTGAAAATAACATGTAGTCTCTAAGACAGTGCAAGCCTGATGAGAGTTGCTGACTAAGTACCTCTGTGTGCAGCTTTGCTACACTTTCTGTGCCGTTGAGGCACACTGGCTTGTTTTGCATGAGGAAACAAGGTATTGAATTAGGAGGCCTGTTATGGGGCAGGAGGGCTCTTGAACAATGTGGCCACTTCTGAGAGTGGTGCCAGGCCAAACAACATAAAGGCACATTTCACAGCAGTTTCCAATCTACGTCTGGGAGTTGCATCTGGGGAGGCCAGACATTTTGCTGGTCCCAAGTCCTAATAATGCCAGCATGTACCATGAGATACAAAAAAGCCACCATCAACGGCACATCGAGCGTGCCTTTCTGCTAGAACATGTCCACTCACTAAAGTGTACAACTCAACAAGGGGCATTGAGATGTTGTTGACTGAGTGTTGCTGATAGAATGTTAGTCCCAGCCTGACACAATCCCACACACAGAGCATAGCTGCTTCTGGGTGGATATATTTGGTGTTGGTTGCCATTTGTGTGCAGCCATTTGTGTTCTGAACTGTTACATGTGATTAACTGTTGAAATGACTACAATAATCTCCAATGGTAAATCTAATCATTTCAGTTCCAGCATGCAAATTGGTGACTATAGTGTGAAAGAGATTTGGCTGGTAACCACAGACATAGAGCAGGCTTAGTCTGTTTGGTCTTACTAGCAGACAAGTGCTGGGATCTAGGCTAAGTGTCTACGATATATTGTAGTCTCCAAGTTTGCATTGTTTGCATCTTTGGTGTTTCTAACAATGTCACCTGCTTGAATACTGTTGGTCCATAACGGGAGAAACAAAACCCCTATTTGTCCTGTGTTAGGTGACCCAAGAGCTGTGTCTTCAGGTAAGATATGCAGATCAGAGAAGGGAAGCCAGAGCTCCGAACAAGGTTCATGCCGAAAAAGGTATATTAAACCCCATTGGTTCAGAACATGTAAGTAAGTACATGGTCAGTGGATATATGTGTGTCAACCACACTGCTGTGTCATTCTAGAGAAGGAGATTACCACTAAATTATGACAGCTAAAGTTAACAAATGGCAGTGGCAGGCGCCTCTTAAAAGCCTCTCATAGCAACACCACATGAATAATTCAATGCCCTTAAATGTTTCTCGAGGGAACTGTTAAAGTGGCCCAGCAGAAGTCACATACATTTGACGCGTTTTATGGCGGTTTGTACGTAACTTTAAGTTTACAGTTACTGCTCTTATCATGGTAGCCATGTGGTTAAATGAGTTGGTGGAGTAGGAAAAATCATGGACACACTGTTGGTTACCTGCAGTGGATACTCAACTTTTAAGAGCGTGTCAGAGAGTGGACAGTTCCTGTGCATTCCCAATCTGTAGTGGAGGGGGCTTTCAATCCTGCTCTTGTGCGGGATGGTCCCAAGAGAGCACCCGCTCTAGATCAGCAGTGCAAGAGACAGACTACTGGCTGTCTTGCTGGATGGGTGGCAGAAGAAGAGTAATTCTACCCCATGCTGAGAGATCCTTCCCCCTCTACCCAGCATGCCTGATCTAGGTGCTAGTGTTCTTCATCGTTGTCCCATGAGGATAAGTAGGGACATTTTTAGCAAGAACAAAAGTGCTGAAAAAGGAGGCTGCAACAGTGACTTGTACAGATGTAGCCACGCAAAAAGCAGAATAAGTCTCAGCTACTTAAATTGGCTCATCGCATTCTTTAATGTATTCACATCCTCTACCCAAAGGTATGACTCCTTTAAGCACGAAGCTTTGGAATCCAACCACTGAGGCTAAGTGTAGCCAAACTGGGAAGCACAATCTACTGCCATTTGAATAATGAGGCATTTTTTGTGATTCAGTGCAGATTAAGCCTCGCTGCCTGCATTGAGCTCGTATTGCCCACGCAGTCCTCTCTAAATTGTTTGGTGTGCGTCTTGGAGGTGCCAAATGAAAGATTATAAAGCGTTCAAACCCTGCTGATTAAATAACACTGGATTACTTCCACTGTTGGTAGTGATGGTTTAGCACATACAATAGATGCTGGGAGATTATTCTGGATGCCAGTCTGATCAATGAGCTGCAATTTATGTTTTGTCATTTGTGAGCATAAATACAATGATGTAAAACAGATACAATATGAAGACTCCTCTTGGACACTGCAGGTGTAAACTGACAGCTCCAGTATCTGTGGGATGGTACATTGCCACAATCTGCATGAGCCAAAAAACAACCTTCATTCAAGTTGCAGCATGATCTTTTCATTTCTTCACATCAACATCATGCTTTCTGTTTCTCCCTCCTTTTTATTTCAATGGGGAATGAATCTCTGTGATGTCTGGTGAGGCTTCCATGGAAATGTGTGTTGATGCAGTGTTTAAATAAAGAATACCACGTAGTGCCACTCACTGCACAAATCTGGAGCAGTGTATCAGAGAAGAGCAGAGTAAGCCATGAGACCCTTTACAAAGAGTCCATCATTTCCTCCATCAATGGTCCTAACTACATCCCATTTCCTCCATCAGTGCTCCTAACTACGTCCCACTTCGAAACTAGGCTGGTGGGGAGCAAGTGGAACACATGTGTAAGAATAAGCAGGAATAAAGGAAGAAGAGAGAGAGAGAGAGAAAAATGGAATGAAGCTCTGTTTGCGCTGAGGCGACCACTTCAAGCCCAACACCTGTCTTTGGCGGAAGCAGGTGGCAACATGCTGATGTTGCTGGGGTTACCACCGGCAGACATAACAGATCCATCCCAGAGGACCGTAAACATCCATTACCTGTGGCCCAACCAATCGTGGGCCAACAAGATCGTTGGACAGATGGGCTCTAGCGTAGCTCACTTCGCCCCCCCCCCCCCCCCCCGCCCCCTCCCCAACCCCTCTTTAAATAAAAGCGATTTTTGTGCAGTTGCCAAGGCGATGCATTGTGGAAACACATACACGTAAGTGCAAACACACACACACACACACACAAACAGGTACACGTGCACACACAAGATACACATTAGAGCTCGATCACTCCCATGCAGGTAACACATCTCAAAGCACAAGCTCATTCACACAGGTGTGAGGTGGGGGAAACAAAACATAAGTACAGCTGCACAATCTGGAGAGAGGGAAGAGAAAGAATGAAGATGGACTAAAGGAGAGGCTAAGAGAAAGAGGTGAGAGGAGGGCACAGAGAGGATAGTGGAATTGAGGGGGATCTGAGAGGGTCACTACTTTGAGAACCACCACATCACATGAGCAGATACGCTCAAAGCAATTTCCAAATATTACATTTAGGAATAGACCGAAAGAAAGACATTCAAAAAGAGAGAGAGAAAAAGAGGAAGAGAGTGAGGGATGGACAATGAGACAATGAGAGGAGAAATTATGGGGCACCTCTGATGCACTAAAAGTAATTCGATATCACAAAGCTTTCAGGAGTTTATCACAAGTTACGCAAGAGCAAGACGGGGCAACTTTAATGTGCGCTGAGGTGGAAAACCGAAGGGGAAAAAAAGAAACACAGAAAAGGGAGAAAAAACTAAAGCCGAGGGGAGAAACAGACACACATTATAATTTAAAGAAGAATAGTGAGTGCCTGTCCAACCCTGGCCCTTCTGAGATCAGCTCCTCAGCCAAGCACAAAGACATGACAAAATACCTCTCCCTCTACCACCCTATAGATGACCAGAAACTCCATCATAAGCTAACGGAGTGATTATGTCTCCATTAACAACTTGAATCCGAATCATGTCCTGCACTAGGCTCATCATGAGCTGTGCACATAGACATGATTTCATAAAACTAACATACTGTATGTGCAAGAGCATACGTGTAAGAAGATCATGCAATGATCGTGTTTCAGAGAGTTAAACGAGGGGGTTATTCACATCTATCAGGGTCAAAAGATACAGCATGTGTAGGACCAAAATGATTTGCATAGACTCAAAATCCTACTTTATAGCAAGATTGTCTATGCATAATTGGGCCTGTTTGGTTTGTGAGCGTATAATAAGCCTAATGGATTTTCCCTCATGAAAAAATGTAAATCCTGTACAGAGATTGCTTCAACAGTCTCTCTCTCCCCCTCTCGTTCACACTCTCCCCCTCTTGTTTCATTAACCACAAAACAAATGTCATGGATTGTTAGTTGTTGTTTGTTTGTGAGTTTATTTCTGCTGTGGGAAGAATGTACATGCATTTTATATCCTCATGTTAGAATAGTGCTCCCCAAGGATCTGCAAACATAATCTGGCTTTGAGTTACGGCTGCTCTTCCACAACAGACACACTGGAGTTATATTTGATCACCTAGCCTGTCTGTATCTCATTACTCATTTCAGACAACATATTTCACTGCACGCTCAATCTTTATATAGCTTGTTGATTAATGTTCACAACTTCACTTGGCCCAACATTTATTGCAAATGAGTATTAAAAACATTAACAAATCTGCAAAAAATAAATAAATGTATTCTAAGTGACATAGTTAATGAACGATTCATTAGCAAATATACAGATTAAACAGTGAGTGACAGAAATGAGCAAATGAAGAACTCACCACTATTGTGCCCTCACTTCATTATGTATCTATTAATTAGATTAAATCATTTCAGAATTGTTTAAAAAAAATCTGTGGTCAAGGAACACTACTGTGCGATTAATAAATAATATGAATAAATAAAAACTAAATGAGCCAGTTGCTGTTTGATCGAGAAGAGCAGCTCAATCTGTGCCATACATATCCTCCCTTTCCTGGAGATGCTGAAGTGGAGGGTATCTGACACTCAGAGGTGATCGAGAGCTCATCTCACCTGTCACTACTCCTCAACAGACTCATTAAGGCAGGCTTAATATGAGGACAGGGGTGTGTGTGTGTGTGTGTGTGTGAGAGAGAGAGAGAGTGTGTGTGTGTTTGTGTTCCTGAGGCCACAACGAAGCTATTTGATCACACTACTGATGCGCTGTGGGTAATCTTGCTGGGCAGGTTCTCTCAAGAGCATGCACAAGTGTCATTAAGGACCTTTCAGCCCTCTGTGTCTCTGGGAGATGATAGGAGCACCAAGAGCTCATCACACGGCTCCCATCTTACCAATTAACTCTCAGGACTGAGCCGGGCATTAGTGGACCAATGGAGGTCAGGACTTCACTGGGCTGCATGGAGACTACTGTCCGCATATCATTTAGTAGAGTATTTTGTGAGGCATTAACTTTGTGTAGGCTTCAGCTATATGATGCAGTATTACTGGTAGGAAAAATTGTCCTCGCAGGCATTATTTTGACCAACACAAATGTAGTGTGCCTTCCAACTCAAGTAGTCTACAAAAACGACATGCCCATTCCATACGAGGACCCTCCTCATGATGCATTATAGACACATCTGTGATGATCAATACTGCAGTAAGGTGCCCAACCGTCTCTTCGTGGAGTTACATAGACTGATAGGTAACATTTATAAAGCTCATCTGGGCTCCGGACAAGACATGAACTAAACACAATAATATTGGTCGACAGCACCGCAGTTTCAGGCCAGTAGCTTTCGACGCATGCACTACCACTGTTTTGGGCAGCAATTTTGAAGTTTAACCAAGCAATAAAATAGTTTGAATTAGGCCAATATAATAAATCGTTTCGGCCTTTTTATCATTTCCAGTGAATCGGTGATATATTCATTTTCAAGGCACGTAGATATTTTGTCTGGGTAAATGTAGATAAGCCTAGTTAAAGGTTAATTCCGCCAGTCAAATACATTGAATTGCTCCTCACGTTCCACTGGCTGTCTGTGTATGTGTGCGCTAAAAAACCTCAGGTGTTTGTCCAGTCCTGGCTCCGTAAATGGGAAACCACAATGTGATTGGCTATTTATAATACCTGGCAGGACTTCCAGTTACAAATCCGCCATGTTTAGCGCTACAGATTGCCCCAGATTCCCCATTCCTTTCCCCGTCAGTGATTTGTCTCCTCCCTTATGATGTCTCTGATGCCACTCAATCCTACACACTGCACCTTTAATTGTGAGTTCTGATAGTATTAATGGGTTTATCAGCACAGGTGGTGAAAACTACTGAATTGTAAACAAGGCCTATTACTCATATTATAGGGACTTTTTGGCACCATGAGTCCCTTTTTGTTAATTTGCTATGAGTTGTTAATGTTAATGTAGTGTGCTTTCACTACAAGTTCAATAAATGCAATTCCTTTTTTTATTCTTGATATTTGAAGGAAAACCTTGTGACGCCGCGTTTCTTAGGCGTCCTCACCGCATCCTTATGGCGGATGCAACAGACGGTCATTATACTTTTAATCGTCAACAGAGACTTCTACCGTGCTTATTGTACATCCCCACATATCCCTATGAACTGGTTTACCTTGGCTGGCATATGTGGAAGCCAGTGACGTGCGGTGAGGTTCGTGGCTGGTGAGGCACTGACTTTTTCAGAGTCAAATTTACAAATACATAAACCCAATTTAGTAACGGCGCTTATTAACGCCCGAAACCTATTAACAACCTCACGCAGGTACATGTTACTTAATATTGATTTCTATATCAACCAGGATAACGGATTTTAAACACCATACGCTCTTACCCAAAGGGGGTATTTAACGTGTATGTGTGCAAAAAATTGCAGTACAGCGTTATTTAGTGTACTAGACAGCGATTTATTTCTGTGTGTACAAACCCTCATGGAACGAATTCAATTTCGCAACGAGAATTTGTGAGGGTCATAGAGCTTTCCATAGACATATACAGAAAGGCTGTTAATGGGTTCCACCTCCTGTATCAGCTAATTTTGCGTGTCGGTCTACACAACGGAAAAAAAAACTGAAAACACGTTTCAGTTGAAATCCAAACAAGTTACCAGTCCTAATCTAGACACCCACCGCTACTGAAATATGTAAGATTGATTGATTAAAGATTTTTCGATCTATAAATGTTTTTAATAGCTGGGGCGTTAACGATAGAGTATCTAAGATCACCATTCAATTGGCAGCTTTCACATTGACTACTGGTTGTTTTTCATATCAGCATTCTTTACACACACATAGGTAAGGTGCATACAGTAGGCAGCTGCTAGCTTGTGATGAACTCATGTGTAAATACTATGCACTCATGAATATGAACTCCTGAATATGAACTCTATCTTACGAAGTTGCACAAGCACCCTGAGGGTTTCTACCTTTTCCCATTATAATTTTAAGAGTTAAATCGAGGAGACTATAACATCAGCTAGATAACCAGCTATCATTTCATGCAAATTGAACTCTTCCGATTAACTCGTAAGGTTATTAAGTGTCCTTAGCTAGCTAATTAGCTAACATAGCAACAGGATAACCATTGCAACCAGGAAAAACAACTTACCTACAATTTAAGTTTAATTTATCAAAATCAGCTCACCAATAAAAAGCAGTCTTGGGTTCCACGTGATCACAACCACTTGAGTGATGTTAAATGGTTTCACATAGACATAAAACAATCCCAAGAGAAATAATGGGAAATCAACGGAGCTGCCGCTGTAAGTTCAAAACCAAATTTATTCTTGAGGTTCCAAACATGTTCAAAGCAATTTGGCTTTGAATGTGAGAAGTCGATCGAGTTATCTTCTGTCCCGTCGCTTGAAGCATACCTTTTAACTCCGGCCATTATTAATCATTTCACGTTTGGATTGAAAGTCCAGTTTTGAGAACTGCTTCAGTTTAGCAATAAAATCTTCCATTTTCGCCGTCAAGTAGAAGTGTAGAAGAAGAGCAACGTTTCCCAGCATAACCCCGACAGGTGCGCTCTCGCACGCCCCCTTCATTGAGGCAGAGGAACTGTGTGCCTCACCTACATGATTTTTCAATGCGTTTTGAGCTCAGCTCAAAGGTTCTACGCATGGGCACGCATGCGCAAAACCCAGTTTGGAGCGATTGCGCAATCCTAGGTGAGGCACTGCCTCACTAGCTCCCATAGACAATACATGGTGCCTAACCTGACCGCACGTCCCTTGTTTTCTCCCGTCTATTTGAATAGGACATGCGCAAATTCAGCGAATTCAGCGATTTTGATTATAAAAATGCTCGAAATGATTGGAATCATGCAGAAATTACACCTATACCACAGATTAGTAGAGAAATATCAATATTTATTTTATTTTATAATTTTTATTCACCTGCCTCATAGGACCGCACGTCCCTGGTGGAAGCATTGGGGTGCACAGCTATTGCCGACACCACGCCAAACATTTCACTACACTATCATTATTTACTGTTGTTCAAAATCTCCCTTTTATTGTATCAATATTGTTCCATCAAATCACTGTCATTCCGTTGTCTTTACACTTTACTCTTCTTACACATGATTTTACCCCTGTGTTGTGAACCTATGGTGGTATGGGCCAATTAGGGGTAGTTCAGCTACCTGTTAAAAGTAGTTGTTGGGAGGCTTCTGAACTGAGAACTTCCTAGATGAGAGTTTGTTGGTGAGCTAGTTTATGCTCTTCTCTAGCAGTTTCAGAAGCGTGAAGATGAGATTAGTGTACAAAGAGGTAATACTGTATATACATATACAGCTGCTTTTAAATGTCTTTTTGTTTTCATTTATATCAGTCTTTTGTTTATATTTCATCACTTTGGATTATGCACTGGGTGGAGGATAAATAAATGTACCAACTACAGAGCCTTGTCTTTCCTGTTACCTTTTGTGCCTTCACTAAAAGATCTCGACACGGATACCCTTTTTTGTGTTGAGCTGACATGATGATGCAACCCTTTATTTTGCGCATATACTGTATGTTGCAGAAATGAGTTAGCATTTTGTATGTATTTTATCAATCTCACTGATATTGTTGCCACACAATTACCTTGCAATATCATTATTTTATTTTCAGGTAATATGCCCCATATGCCCCATCACCAGTAAAAGGGGCCCTTGATAGGCAAGCGAAAGGAAGCACAGACCAAACTCAACACAGAAACTAAGTCACATGTTGCTGTTTTTGTCTGCTTACATAAATCCATAAGATGAATAATCTTTCTTACCAACGATACAGTACCATACAGATGTGTTCATATTTCTATTAGGAAAGCACATTAAACCATACACTTCATTCTACACATTTTAATATTTTAGGTATCGCACACAATGCATGTGTAATTCATGGAGCGTGTTAACCTTTTCAAGCCTTATTTTATCTTTTTAAGGTTGCCAAGAAATCAAAGAAGCTCCAACTTCCCTGCGCAATACTCAGAGAGCAATACCGCAAAACGTCAGAGTATTAACAGTCCCAAAATTAATCATTCAAAACACTGTTCCTATCATGTAATTAAATTGTGAGCGTGATTATGAAAACGTGCACAGACACTAATACCATCAATGATGCCGCACTCTGGGGAAAGAGGTCATTTGCCAGCATAGAGATTGCCAATTAAATATTAGCCTACTTCTATACACCCCAGGCTCTTTAGCAAGGAGCATGCAGGTGATGTATCATGTTACAATGCCATAGTTTATCAATGGACTTCCTTCTCTCTCTCAGGGAGAGAGCAAGCAGAAGAAATATATATATATATATATATATATATATATATAGAGAGAGAGAGAGAGAGAGAGAGAGAGAGAGAGACAGAGAGACAGAGAGACAGAGAGATGCGCAAACATAACTTGTTCAAAGTGAGACTGGTAACACATCATTAATTATTTTGTCACCAACTGAACTACATAGTGCCAAATGAGGTCTCCTGGTGGGAATCTCTGCTCGTGCCTGATATATCCACTGCACAGACTGACAACCCTTAATGGTCTTTAGAATTGCTGTGTCTCAGGTACAGTGCTCTCCACAATTATTGGCACCCTTAGTGAATATGAGCAAAACAGGCTATGAAAAAATATGTCTTTGCTGTTTATCCTTTTGGTCTTTCACTCAAAATATTCAGTAAAATTATTGAAAGAATTTTTTTTTTTTGACATTAAATAAATATTATTCCCCAAAACAGGTGTGCCACAATTATTGGCACCCCTTAATTTTGTGCAGCCTTCTTTGCCAAGATAACAGCTCTGAGTCTTCTCCTATAATGCATGATGAGGTTGGTGAACACATGGCACGGGATCTGAGACCATTCCTACAGACAGTATCTCTCCAGATCCTTCAGATTCTGAGGTCAATGCTTGTAGACTCGGCTTCAGCTCATCCCACAGATTTTCTATGGGGTTTAGGTCAGGGGACTGTGATGGCAATGGCAAAACCTTTATTCTGCGGTCGGTGAACCATTTTTGTGTTGATTTTGAGGTGTGCTTCGGATCATTGTCCTGCTGGAAGGTCTAACCACGGCTCATTTTAAGCTTCCTGGAGGGGGCTGTTAGGTTTTCATTTAATATCTGCTGGTATTTGATGAGTCCATCATACCATGTATCCTAACAAAATGTCCAGGGCTTTTGGAAGAAAAACAGCCCCACAACATCAAAGATCCGCCACCATACTTCACAATGGGTATGAGGTGCTTTTCTGTATGGCTATCTTTCTGTCTACGCCAAACCCACCTTTGATGTTTTTTGCCAAAAAGCCTTATTTTGGTCTCATCTGACCAAATTACTCGGTCCCATTGAAAGTCTGACTTACCTTTGGCAAACTGTAGGCGCTTTAGTTTGTTGTTGATTGATGGGCGGCAGTGGTACAGGAGGTAAAGAAGTCGTTTAGTAATCAGAAGGTTGCTAGTTCGATTCCCTGTCGAAGTGTCCTTGAGCAAGGCACTGAACCCCTAATTGCTCCTGATGTGCAGTGTGCCATCAGTGTAACTGTAAAATGTGTATACATTGTAAGTCGCACATATGTAAGTCGCTTTGGATAAAAGCGTCTGCTAAATGACTAAATGTAAATGATTGACAGCAGAGGCTTTTTTCTGGCAACCCTCCAAAACATCTTGTGGTGATGTAGGTGGCATCTGATGGTAGTTTTGGAGACTTTCTGACCCCAAGACTCAACTAACTTCTGCAATTCTCCACCTGTGATCCTTGGAGATTCTTTTGCCATTCGAACCATCCTCCTCACAGTGCGTGGGGTAAATGTACACACATGTCCTCTTCCAGGCTGATTCTTAACATCTCCTGTCGCTTTAAATTATTTCCATGATAGTGGAAATGGGTATTTTCAACTGTTAAGAGATTTCCTTATATCCATTTCCTGATTTGTGCAGCTCAACAACCTTTCGTCACACATCGTCACTGTGTTCTTGGGTCTTTCCTATAGTAATGAAAGACTAAGGGGATTTGGCCTGTGTCACATCATATTTATACTTCAGTGAAACAGGAAGTCATGGTTGACCACTTTAAGAATTCCTAATCAAACAGGTGAACTTAAAAATGTAAAACATGACTGGATATATACTTCAGTTAGATTTTAATTATAAGATTTTCTAGGGGTGCCAATAATTGTGGCACACATGTTTTGGAGACAAATATTTATTTAATGTCAAAAAAATAAATTTCTTTCAATAACTTTACTTCAATGAAAAGGTAATATTTTTGTGAATATTTTGAGTGAAAGACCAAGAGGATAAACAACAAAGACATATTTTTTCATAGCCTGTTTTGCTCATATTCACTAAGGGTGCCAATAATTGTGGAGGGCACTGTACGTCATCCAAGTTGATCCACACTATACAGAGCACAAACTCAGGGTCAAATCACAATTATACACTACGACCACTACACACTCTTGCAATGTTTCTTCATCCCCTGCACAGCCACTTTATGCTTGTTTGTGTTGCCCTTCAAATCCCACCAGGTCTTGTAGAACTTTCTATGATGTCTCTTGTCTAATAACACCTTGTTGTACAGTTTTATCTCACATTTGTACTCTCTTTTAGAAGTCATAACTTCTACACAGTAACTGAACACAATCATTCAAGTGGAGTGGAGGAGCCTTCACTACAGCAAACACCAACATTGTCTCACTCTCTGTCCCTTGATTACCACAATATATAGTAACTGTTAACCAAATTCTCATGCATTCTACCCATTTCTAACCCTTACATGGTCCATATTATATTGGCTTCGAAAAGAAGAAATATGAGCAATAGTTGGAACAACACTCATTTCAACAACAGGATACTAGTCATGGCCATGGAAACCATTTCGACCTCAAGCAAAAGGAGTGGCAGAATATTTGAGACATATCTGTTCAAACAGTATATTATGCTCGGAAGTTATCTGAGCAAATCCAAGATTCTATGTGTGACTGGCAGAAAGCCTTTTTAGAATTAACATAAACATAAATATTAGCACACAAATGCAAATGAAACAGTCAACTGAAAGCTCTTAATATAGCCTACAGTATGTGGTGATCACAGTGGCACGTGCCTCCAAATGTTTATTTATTTTAATCGGAAGCAGACGCATAGTGATATTATAGCCATCCCAATCTACCATTCAAATGTGTAGTAATTTCATCGCGGTGCTGTAGAAGTAGGCTTGTCACTCTAATCTGTCTGTCATCCAATGTTGTTATTTGGTATTGTACATTTGGGTTAAATTAGGGTTAAGAATTTTAATTGCAATGTGTTGCTGTTTGTCAAAATGTCGTTTTTCCAATAGAGGCTCAAATATATTTAGCAAGCTCCATCAAACAAACAAAAAACTGTAGTATTATGAATACAGTCACTCAATGAAGGCGATGAACAAAATGAATGCATTGTACATAGTCTACATCAACTAATCTCCGTGAGAGAAAAGCTGCATCTGTGTTATAACTATTTGAATCTATCATGTTCAACAGACATTAATTTTGTACTAACCTATATGATATACCAGGAGAATAATACCATTGATATTTTACTTGATAACTTCGCGTTACTTACCGCTGTTGTCAGGAAAGCAGCGCACAGTATAATCTTACGGAGGACACTCATCTTCACCTCGCGCGGACGCACTGGAGTGACCACTCTCGTGAGAGTCCAGTCTCCTCTAAACAGACAAAACAGCTCGTTAATATCGGTCTTGTACGTGGGTAACCATTTAAGACCGTGACGTACGCATGGGAGGGTGAGAGAAGCCTATCGTATTAATACAGGGAGAGATTAATTCCGTAAAACATAATGAAGTTCGTGTATGTCTTCGTTTGCATTGCGCGCGGGGTAGAGGGACCCCATCTCTACCTCGCACTTTGAGTGGCTGCCAGAGCTGCGCAGATTGTCTTATTCTGGAATTACAGTGGAAGGATGAGGGAGTTCATTTGATCTAGACCGTCTTACCTTTGATGTAAGAAAAAACATTGTCCATCACAATGCGTTTAAAGTGGACCATGCAATTTGCATGCTGAAGTGACTTTGATTTGCTAGTGTCTCAGCATTATCCCTCAAAGATCATCATGGGTTGTTTTCAAGTAGATGAAGCAACTTATGCTGGGATGTACACCCTAGCAAGTAATCTTCAACATAGGTGATTTCTGGCAAAGTAATATTTTCAAACAGATAGCAACTGACTCCCGGATTCAGCTGGGAAATGAGATATTCCCCACTGTTCCCACTTTCCAAGGCGTAAACACACAGGCACACACACAATCATACACAAACATCTGCAGGCTTTTGGATAAGAGACATGCTCATACAGCAGGTGCTGACAGACATTTTTTCTTGTACAAAAATGTGATAAAAGTCCCATTACTAGTCTTACCTCCAAGCAATATACTATCACAATCCAAGGCTGTCAGGGGGACCCTGTAATACTGATGGAACATGGAGATACCACACATTCTATTCCGAACCACCATTTTTGATGGCTTCCATATTTCCTATCTCGTTGGCTTGCTCTCAATGAACACATAGTTATACAGTTGTAATTTTAGAGCACAGTATTGCAAAGCAAAAGGCAGTAAACACCTGAACCTTATGACCTCACTGAACTGACCTCTAAAAAAGCCATCTTGGGTTTGTCAGTGGTCAGCCCTAAATTATGGCATTTCAACCTCAAATGAGATTATACTGTCACTTTCTTTGGGTCCTCAGCAAAATGGCAAGGAAAAACAGCGCCCTACAAAAGCCAACGACAGATGTGTATCCAATCAGATATATAAGAGCATAAGCTCTGTCAAATCTGCATGGAGACGAAGAGCCAAAATCAATTAAAGTGCTGCATAAGATACCTGACTCTCTTAATCATTGCTGTTGCACATCAGTACAGGAAAGAGCCCACTTAAACCCCTCTGTGACATGCTGACGTGGCAGTCCTTGCAGATTGCTGCAGTTTGGTAGGCCATGGCGCCAATGTGAGCTGGGTTGATTTGATTTGTGATGGCACTGCCTGATGTTCTCTCTCATGGCAGAAGATGGCAGACATCTGTCATTGTATATAGTAGCCTATAGTCCCTTAATTACATTGCATGCAATGTAAAGCAGCAGTAAGGAGTTTTGCTCGAAAACTAAGAATCTAACTGCCGAAAATGCATGCAGAATACTCAAATGCCAACAACAGCACAGTTGGCAGTAATAACAGGTATACTAGCAACTCTTATAGCGATATAGTTGGCGATGTTGTGCTGTAAAAGCTTTTTAAGTTTTTTTACATTTTCGGACCATGGAGCTGCATAGTTCATAGCCTAGGTGGCTAGTTGGAACGGTAGGTGTGTTTATCTGTCCTTCACATGAGTATACCATTGTTGATTGTTGCATCTCAGCCAGTGCAGTTCAAGTGAAAGATTAAACTTTTCTATTTTCATGCCTCCAGGCAGCTAGTCCATCTGGTTACTTGTTGACAAATGATACATCACAGTACCCTGATGGCAAAAGGCCAGTGGACCGCTGTTGGCCCATTGTGGGCAGAGCTGGTGGTCCGCTGGCCTTTTGCGCATCATTTTTCGGACAGTCCTCTGGTGAGTTACTGACAAACGGCCCATCATTTTGTCAATTGCTTTCAAATTTTTTTTTTTCTTTACTCGTTTGTACTTCTTCAGTCATTTTCCCCAACCCTAACAATTCCAGGAACTGTGTGAAAGTGTGAAAAACTACACAAGACAAATTAATCTTTCTTTACAGAGTTTATTGCTCTGACCCAAAGCAAGATACATGCAGCATGTGACCAGTGACCATTCAACAGTAATGCTGACAGCACAGCTGAACCTTGTTCAGAGAGTGTCTTATTCTATATCATTTAAGATTCAGGGCTTCACTCATTTTCTACACGAAGTGTGGTCCAGAGTCATGAACTACCTCTGGAAGAGAACAGGACCTGCACTTCACATATAATCCAGTTTCAGGAGGTTCTTGTTCTCTCAGAGGGTCTGAGACACATTTGTTGACATGGGTGCATATTCCAGGCATACGGCTATTTCTCATCTGGAGATAAAGGAATATGCAACACATCTTCAAAAGATTCTTTACTCACGATCAATCAGTAAAAAGCCCTAATGGACACCAACTCCAAAGTTGTGAGCACTTGTTATAAAATCATTTATCTCCTTTTTTTTTTTAAAAGAAATGTGTTTCTTGTCAAAAGTGCAAAACTGTGCTGAAAATATATAGTGTTCATATTTTTCTCATCTTTTGTTTCTATCAATTACAAAATGGATGAAAGAGATACAAAATGTTTATATATAAATATAGAACTGTTTCTCAATATAAGCTGTACCAACTTAACTGATTGTGGCTCTTAGAGCATTCATTAGTAATACAAAGATTATGATGTTCCCCCTGAATAGTAGTGACTGATTGCATACAGACCTTAACTTGATTCCTATGACAATATGAGTGACATAAATTCACATTACAGATGTGACACAAATTGATTTGTTTCACAAATGGCATAATACTCCACCTGATTTCATTGACCACTCCAGATCATTGTAAAATTATTATAAAACCATTATCTAAAGATAAAGGGACTAATGCAGACCAAACTGGAAACACTAAACCAAAAAAAAAGACTTATCACCTGGGAACGGTCTTTGTCTTAGTGTTTGTCTTTGTCTTTGTCTTTGCGGCTCTCAAATCTCATGTCAGCTGAACATTTGTGCATTAGGAGCTAGAACTGGAGCTGAGACTGGTCAGTCTCTTCCTGTCTTTTAAAGCGCAGGTACTTCAAAAGTATTCCATGAGTATGTCCGTCACACACATAACAGTCCCTACCAGGACCTTAATCAGTGTCACAGAGCAGTCACCATTAACTACACTGGTCACCAGTTCTCCCTCAAATAACTCGTACCCATCAAACCCTCCACCTAATCTCCTATCATAGAACCTGCAACAGAGGACTAAAAGCCCTGAAGAAAAAAAGCCCTGCCTGAAACGAGAGGGATGTGGTCTCGTTCCCTGAGTTTAGGCATCGCCGCTGTTTCTGAAGCTTGTGGGGATTTGGCTTGGATTCCTGCAAGCTGATTACCTGTGTCTATGAAAGCCTCTGGGACTTTTTTCATCAATCTTACCTCTGTTTACAAAAAAAACTCTCATACAGAAAGCATACTATAGTGTAAATAAGAACATACATTGTATATGAGCATAAGGGAGAAGACCCCATGAATAATATTTCGTATTCCATAAACTTGGATAGGCTCCTATTTGTATTTGAGAAGGAGAAATATACTTGGGGTCTAAAAGCTGTTGGTGCATTTTGACAGCTAACTATGACACAAAGTTACTAGTTTTTAAGCACTGGCTGACTGTATATCAGACAAGGTGTGCAACTGCTCCAGTTATTTAGCATACCGTACTTTAGTGATCGCCACTAAAAGGAAAAAAAACATACATGTAAACTGTATACATGGATTTCCAATAAACATAATTTTTTCCTTTTGTGCTTGTAGTATTTAGGCAACAAACCAGCTGGAGGAAGAGTGTGGTATCTGCTGATGAAAGGGGCTTGAACAGTAAATGGCATTAAAAAGAGGAAGCCCACAGACAAAATGCCAGTGTTTGTCTATGACACAGGACCGAAAATGCACAAAGAAAAAGATCAATATTACAAATCTGAAATATGTTAAAAAACAATGCCAGACCATTAGAAACATGTGTACTATAAACACACACACGCACACACACACACACACACACACACACACACACACACACACACACACTGTATACTTGGCACAGGATCACAAGCGTAGGTTAAAAGGATTAAAATAAAATAAAATAAATGTAATATCCACCCATACCCTCCCTGAGTCCCTAGTTCCTTATGATTGACATAGCGATTTTTACAAAAGATGTCAACTGGTCCATACCACCCGAGGGACTTGATTCTAAATGATCCATGTAGCATTTGGGACAGTGATAACTTAGTCAGTCATTTCTCAATGGTGGAAGGTCAGAGATATGACAGACAAAACAATTCATGACTATCCTAAGTGTTACAAGGATGTAATACAATCCAGGCCCTGGGCATTAACAGTAAGACCTGACAAGCCAGCTTCTGGTCAGCAACCACTGACTTTTCTAGGTGGAGACCATCATTGTGTGCAGTCACTACCATCATAAATGACGGGCTTCTCCACTGTCAGGTGGTACAGCACCTTCTTTGAGATGAACCTGCAGAGAGAGAAAACACACACCAACAAGTCACTACAGCTTCCTGTGCACCTAGTTATGGAGACTGTATACTGTACATACTATTCTATACTTCACTACACAAGACACCCTTCATATGTCCAACACACACTTACACGCACACACAAAACAAATCTCTGGAGCATTATGCAGTCGCTTGCATTAATGACAATTCAGGATGAGTATGTTGGTGCAACCTGGTACGCACACACAGATATATAAAGGCACACATAATAAGGCAAAGCATACCTTGAGAATGAGTTGTCAAAGACAAGTGTGTAGATCCCAGGGTTCCGCACCTTCAGCTGTCCCTGGATGGTCTCTTTGTGCGAGTTACAGCGAGTCAGAGGAATCAGAACCTGGAAAACACACACACACACACACACACACGTATATGAACTGACTGTGTGAGCCACACATATAGTATATGAGTTTTATAATCACAGGGTGTACACAAACAAAAACGACCCTGCATTTCTCAGTGGTTCTTTGAAGACACACACACACACACACACACACACACACACACACACACACACACACACACACACACACACACACACACACACACACACACACACACACACACACACACACACACACACACACACACACACACACACACACACACACACCTTTGATTGCTCCAGGGGTGTGTGTGTGTCCTCTCTGAAGACCACGCTGAAGGAGATACTCTTGGGCTCAGATGAGAAGACCCAGCTGATGGTGGGGCCGTGGTCGCCCACGCTGATGGGGACGAGGCTGTAGCTGCTGGCCTTGACG